>NC_079168.1:32854025-32971525 GCF_947568905.1 Ostrea edulis
AGATCTCCGCGAAAAATACCAATCGGCTTCACTGAGATATTCGCGCAAAATACCAGCACTCGAAAATAACTTCAAAGATCTCTGCGGCGAAAATACCAACCCCAAACCAACATCTTCAATCACGCGAAATACCAACCCTCAACCAAAATATCTGTGCAAAATACCAACCCTCAGCCAAGATCTTCATGTGAAATATCGACCCTCAACCAAGATATCCGTGCAAAATACCAATCATCTATCAAGATCTCCACGAAAAATACCAACCCTCCACCAAGATCTCCGCGAAAAATACTAACCGTCTTAACCAAGATCTCACCAGTTGTCCCAACACTGGGCACAATGGCAGTGTTTGTGTATTTAAAACTGTAAGAATGGTCTTTTAAGTGCAATGATGTCGTGAAGAAAGAGAGGGGTGGATTTGTTTACAATTTTACAAGTTTCTATAGCCTTACTTTTAAGGTTGGGAGAAGAGATTTTTGACGCAATTCATCGTATGTAGATACATAATCATTATATATGAAACGAAGGACCCTTTTCTGTAGTTTTTCCATTTTTATGGTATTCTTTTCAGAGCAAACGTGCCAAGTAAAATAAAGGAATGGTAGATGGTGAGTTTACTTAAATGACTGAAATTGTGTCGTAATCTTTTTAAAACATTTAATTGCTTAGCTGCCTTCCTACAGATGTCGGCAATAGGGGAGTTGAAGTTTACTTGAAAATCTATGGTCACCCCTAATAGTTTAACCTCCGATTCACTGCATAGAGTAGTTTCTCCTAAGTCAAAAGTTAAATCTGCCTAAAATTTGCCAGGGTTTGCCTTCATTTTGTTGCAATTGGACCAGTTCAAAAGGGATAGGCTATCATTTTCCAAGGTGGTCTTTGAAATATCTGCTTTTCCATGAAAATAAGAAACAGCATAATTATAAATGGAAGAGTCAGGGACAAAGCCGAAAATATAATTAATAAAGATACTAAACAGTATCGGTCCAAGTATCGAGCCCTGAGGGACATCTTTGAATACTGGTTGAAATGAACTAGAAAACTCCCCGATTTTCACATGTTGATATCTCTCACTGCGATAACTTTCCAGAAGACTTGAGGCTTCGTTTCCAAGACCGTAGTGTTTGATTTTTAAGAGAAGCAAATAATGGGGGAGACAGTCAAAAGCCTTGAAGAGATCCATAAGAATGGCGGCTACACACTTATTCTCATCCAAGGCTCTCTTCCAATCTTCCATGATCCTAAGTAAGGTGGACTGACATCCATACCCAGTTCTGAATGCAGCAAGGAAAGGGTGAAATATAGACTCAAAATATTCAGAAACCTGTGTATGGATGGCTCTTTCAAAGAGCTTTGAGATGGCTGGCAAAACACTGACAGGTCTATAATTTCCTTTGTCTAGACAGCTGTTTTTCTTATGAATAGGACAGACTTCGGCTTTCTTTATTAGTGAATCGGGGAAACCTGGGTTTTATAAGACATGCTAATGGTTTAGCTATATATGGTACGGTTAGTCTTAAAAGGACATGGACACGATTGCGTTTAAAATTTTTTTTATTGTTTACAATGCTTAACTAAATTATTTCTAAAGGTCAACCAAAATTTTAATATCAGTTCTTGAGTTACAAGTGAGATGCAGCACTCACAATTCTTTGTTATGTAAACAAAGCTCATGCCATGTTTTTGTTTACATATAGATTGCTTGATAGAAAATAGCATGTTTAAAATACAATGATATGTGCTAAACACTAGAAACTATTTAATCGTGTTAAGAATGAATTGACTTGTAAATTGAAAAATCTGCTTTAAACAAACCTTTACTTTTATATTTAACCTATGTATAAACAAAAACATGGCACGAGCCTTGTTTACATAACAACGAATTGTGAGCTCTTGTATCTCCTATATACCTCGACACCTGTCATTCAAATTTTTGCTGACCATTAAAGATACCCTAGTTAAGCATTCTAAACATTAAAAGTGGAAAAATCAAATTTGAAAATTTTCAGCTCAAATCGTGTCCACACCCCTTTAAAAACAAGGGTGATATATTATCTACTTCTGTAGATTTCTTTTGATTTTGTTTACATGTTCAGTGATAAAGATTCATCTTACGGTTTAAAATACAGTGGTTGTGAGTCCTTATCTTCCATGATAGTATCAATTTGTCTAACACTTGAATGCTTTTCTGCTCGTCCCATGACCGCACCAGACCTAAATGTTAACATAGATAGCGATTGTTCCTTCGCCAAACGCTCGGCATAAGTGAAAATGACGGGTCTTTCGGATATGACCTTTGAAAAACAGAGGTCCCGTGTCGCGGCATGCATTGACAAGACAAAGTATCTCAATTGCTACGACCCTGCGCGCTAAACATGTTTGTGGGACTTCACCTACACCTGTCGGTGTCTCAATATGAGTAGAAAATTCTCGACGAGATGCAAATTGATTTATTGTATCTTGCTTAACGTCCCTCTCGAGAATTTTTCACTCATATGGAGACTCACCAAGACCGGTGAAGGGCTTCAAATTTAGGTCTATGCCCAGCGCTTGTAAGCGGTCATTGAGCAATGTGGGTTCTTTAGCTTGTCACACCTATAGTGACACGGGTCATCCGTTTTTAAGGTCATCTCCGTATGGAGCGCCAAATTAACATAAACTCAAATAATTGAAGATATCTTCAATTATTTGAAGATATCATCAATTCATTTGATGCGCGCAACAATTCAATTAAAGATCTCTTCAAATAATCAATGATATCTTCAATTCTGAATTATTGCGCGCATTAATTGAATTGATGAGAGCATTAATTCTTCCGCTGATTTGATGCGCGCTTTAATTGAATTAATGATCTCTTCAAATGAATTAATGATATCAACAATTGAATTGATGCGCGCTACAATTCAATTGAAGAGAGCAATAATTGATATAATGCGCGCATTAAATCAATTGATGAGAGCAATAATTGATTTAATGCGCGCATTAATTCAATTATTGCTCTCTTCAATTGAATTAATGATATCTTTAATTCATTTGAAGAGAGCAATAATTCTTTTAGAGAGAGCAACTATATAATTAAAGATATCTTCAATTCAACATATCCACAATTGAATTAATGATATCTTTAATTGAATTGTTGCTCTCTTTAAAAGAATTGATGCCCGCATTAATTCCTTATACAAAAGCATTGTAAATGATTTAAAGATATCTTCAATTGAATTAAAGAGATCATCAAATTATTTATACCGAGCTCTAAATTAATTATTGCGAGCAATATTTCTACTAAATTAATGCTCTCATCAAATGAATTGAAGAGAGCAATAATTGAATTAATGCGCGCATCAAATCTATTATTGCTCTCATTAATTGAATTAATGCGCGCATCAATTGAATTGAAGAGAGCAATAATTGAATTAATGCGCGCATTAAATCAATTATTGCTCTCATTAATTCAATTGATGCGCGCATTAACTCAATTGATGAGAGCAATTATTGAATTGAAGCGCGCATTAATTCATTTGATGAGAGCAATAATTGATTAAATGCGCGCATTAATTCAATTAAAGAGAGCAATAATTGAATTGATGATATCTTCAAATAATTGAAGACATCTTCAATTATTTGAGTTTATGTTAATTTGGCGCTCCATGTCTCCGAGGACCCGTGATACTCACACCTAATCCCGAGTGTTTGGCGATGGAATTGTCATTCCCTGTTTTAACAACTTAGGTCTGTCACGGCTGGGATTCGAACATCGACCTTCCGCATGCGGGTCAAACGCTCTACCTCTAGACCACCGCTGCGGTCCACGAGACATGAAAGACACTCAACCAAGATCTTCGCGCAAAATACCAAAGCCTCGCCGATATATTCGCGCAAATTACCAACACTTGAAACTAATTGAGATCTCTGCGAAAATACCCTGGATATACCAGAGGTGGGATCAGGTGCCTAGGAGGAGTAAGCATCCCCTGTCGACCGGTCACACCCGCCGTGAGCCCTATATCTTGATCAGGTAAACGGAGTTATCCGTAGTCAAAATCAGTGTGCCAAGAACGGCTTAACAATCGGTATGAAACACGTCAGACAGCATTTGACCCAGTGATAAGATGTAGTGGCAAACTAGATCGTGATAACGACCATAGAATTTGCGAAATGCTGACTTTAAACGAGATTGTTGGAACCCCTGCACCATCAATTTGTTTGTCAGTAGCCTGCTTCGATTTGAAAACTGACCATAAGCTGAACAAGCTATTGAGGATCGAATCAGTTGAGAGATACAAACACTATATGCAGGTGATGATGGAATATTGCTACATAAATATGGGAAGTTGAAAATAGACAAGCTGAAATCGGGATGATTTGTCATAAAGTTGAGTTGTTAGTTTGCCGTTAATATCTACTTTCAATAAAATATCTAAGTATGAAGCAAAAGTGGATGACTTTCGTGTATTTTATTTCGAATTCACTGGGATATATGGAATCGACATATGAATGAAAATTATTATTGTCAATAGACAATACGTTGTCGATATATCTAAATGTCGAATTGATGGCCACAGCAAGATATTTTTTCTTCTCACGTAGAAGTTTTTGAATAAATTCTGCTTCGTAGGAATATAAAAATAGGTCAGCTAACAAAGGAGCACAATTCGTGTCCATGTGAATTCTAACAGACTGTTGGAAGACCTGATCACCAAAGACCACGAAGATATTATCAATGAGGAACTCCAGTCTATTTTTTTTATTTCAACTTCAGAGTACTTGTGCGTGGAATCAGAGTGGCATTTAACAAAGTCATTTTTGGGATGACAATTGTCTATGATGTCAAAAAGTTCAATCTTTAATTTATCGCACGTGAAGAATGGTCGTGTAAAGTGTTGAAAAGTCATACGTTTTGATGCTGTTGATGTGAGAAAAGTTTTGCGATTTCAAGTTTACTAAACGTTCTTTAGAATGTTTTTAGAATCCACATTTGATTTACACCACTTCTGGCATATGTAGTTGCACATTAAGTTTGAAGTTTCTCCTTCACAGCTGTTAATATGACATACAACATACTTCAGGGTTGATAGAACATATAATATACTCCACACTCGTGACGTCTTTACATGAGTGAAAAAATCTAGAGAGGGACGTTAAACAACCAATCACTCTAATGCATATGAAAAGTGTTAAGCAAGCGTCTGTGGGTGCCATCCTTTTCCACGGCGTTGTCATTTTCTGCCCCTCCCAGGTTGTGACAGTATGTTGTTTCACAAATAAAAAGGTATAATAAACATATTAAAACTGATTTCAATTACAATTTAACCCCTTTCAAATTTTATTACTTTATCATGGTTGCCACCTTGAAAAGGGATTTTAAGCCTATCCAATGAGTAAACACCCCCACCCCCCGAAAACAACATTTATTGTAAAACATATTTTTTCAACAATTTCCCCCAAACATAGCCCTTTTAAATCCAACTTGTTTTTAATCGAACTAGATGGGTTTTTTTTTTTTAAATAATCGAATTTGAATTGAATTCTACAGCTGGTATAATATAAACATCACGAGTCCAGTGTGTGAAAACGTGTGCCTCATTTGGGATGAATTTATGTGAATGTTTGTGCATTTATACCGACATCATGTGGATTAGTGTTGAAAGAAAGATTGAAACAGAACAAATGAAAACTAAGGTGAAGTTTACAACCCATAGTAGGAGGAATTAACAGTTTTATATCATAATATATGAAATAGGTATAAGATTAATAGAGAATTTATGCTTGAATGGAATGATAAGGTCATCTTATTATTGATCTAAATGTTAAGATACAAGTATTTAGTTGAGAAATTAACTTCCAGAAGTCCTCCCTATTTAGGATTTAACTTGTTGACTTATTAAGACAATGAATTCTCGTTGTTCTATATATACCGCACTCCTTGTTGTAAGTACATACATACACTATATTATGTGTAAACACATGTAAAGGTGCGTTAACGACGTTTTTCGGAGGGTGGGTGGGTGGGGGGGGGGGGTATACATCTTATACAAGCAAACGTTTAACTTTAGCTTATACAATTTATGGTGCAGAATTTTAGGATAAAATTGTTTTACCACTTGTGAATCAAGTACCAAAATATTGATTTGAATAAAAATTAAGCACCCCCCTCCCGATTGTTAGTGTTATCTTAGCCACATTAATCACTCTAATTCTTAAATTCCGTTCCCCATTTTAGCAACACCCTAAAACAAGAACAAAATAGAAATAGGTTAGTGTAGAGAAATGTTTTAGAGCTGTACTTTTGCAGGCAGTATTCTGAAGTTTTAACCTTACTAATTCTCATAAATTCCGCCAAAATTAATTTCATCAATCTAATTAAAATCAGACCTTCTCTAGAAGGTCTGATTTTAATTAGATTGTAATTTCATTTAACGGTGCAGAAATACACTTGGGATTTTTTTTTGGGGGGGGGGGGTTCAAGTACACCCACAACACAGGCACTTGTTTCTGTCAATAAGTGATGACAAAGTCTGAGAAGGTCCACAAGATGACAAGAATTCCCTAGAGGAAGATACCTTTTTTGCTACCCCGGACAGTCAGTTGAACCAGTGGCGGATGCAATGAGGTTTACGGGGATTACACACCACACCACTTGAAGATTGCAACCTCTTTATTTGTGTTGGAAAATATAATTTAATCCAAGAAAACGAGCCCTTTGAATAGTGTATGGTATTTTCTGGATCTGCCCTTGTGTTATAATGTTATCAGTTTTATCTAACCCTTGATGACTAATTCCATGTCGCCATGTTGTAGTGTAGTGTCATTGGTGAGTAAAATATCTACATTGTGCTCGGATGGAAATCGTGCTCTAGACCCTTCCTTGGTTTCATGCAGCACATGCATCCATCTTCTGTTGTTGATATTTAGGTTTGACGTCGAATTTCATGACAGTCTTCCAACTCCACCTTCTGATTCGTCATCTGGTTACTATACCTATATATAGACCACAGGCCAACACATCCACCTCCCTGGTTACATAGTTCCCTATACTATACCTATATATAGTCCACATCTACCTCCCTGGTTACATAGTCCCCTATAATATACTTAGATATAGACCACAGACTACTTGTTCCAAGTACTCTATTTGATCTGAACTGTGTCAGTTTTTTTTTTTTTTGCCAACTCCTATCACGAGGATGAGGGATCTGAGTCTTGTAAATCACGGTCTTGTGAAAAAACCTTAGGTTTACATTCACCAGTTACTAGTGTTACCAACGTCAAGCATCCAGCAAAAAGACAGTTGCTAACCATTTATTTTGGGTCTGACTCTGGAGCAAATCAAACATACTTATTCCGAGTCCCCCCCCCCCCCCCCCCCCCCCCCCGTGACAGAACTGGTCCGAGTCATTATGAATGATAAGTCTTCTGCTTGTATGGGACCATTACCAATGTCCTACTAACCGTTGCCAAATGGTCCAGCATGTCAAAAGTACACTTTACAATATCTTAACGAGTGAACAATTATCAACAGGATGCGACACTGCAAACAATCTATCAATATAGGGGCTATGGATAACTCCATTTACCTGATCAGGATATAGGGCTCACTGCGGGTGTGACCGGTCGACAGGGGATGCTTACTCCTCCTAGGCACCTGATCCCACCTCTGGTGTGTCCAGGGGTTCGTTTTTGCCCAACTATCTATTTTGTATTGCTTATAGGAGTTATGAGATTGATCACAGTTCGTTACCGTCACCTTTAATGTTTTACATCTAACTTTTTTAAAAGCACAAATCACCTTGAATTTCTAAGCTTAGTTTATGTTGAAGAGAATAGAATACATAATTCTAAACAAAATACCTCTCTGAATTCTCCCAGCATGACCTTAATCTTCAGTAGTCACCTTGATTTCAGTTCATCAAGCAAAAAGTTTTCCGTGGTTCAACAGATATGTCCATTAGACAAATTCAGACAGACAATGGGAGGAAGGAATGCAGGAAAATAAACAGGATTATTCTCACGATAAGTTTACACTAAACAATACTAGCGTAGTGTAGTGAAGATTGATTGATTGATGTTTTCCGCCACACTTAACAATTTTTCAGTTATCTGGTGGCACCCAGTTTTTATTGGTGGAAGAGAGAACCCAGATACAATGTGCCTGGGAAGAGACCATCGACATTCCGAAAGTAAACTGGGAAACTTTCTCACTTACCAACGAAAGTGGGATTCGAACCCGCGACAACAGAGGCGAGAGGCCATGTGATTTTTAGCGCGATGCTCTAACCACTCAGCCACAGAGGCCCATGTACCGAAGAAGGCAATGTTGATGAAAGCTTAGCATAGACAATGAAATACCTGATTAAATTGAAATTTGGAATTTATTCAGTATCCAGAAGTACAAATAACAAGAATAAAAGGTCAAAGTTAAACAACCACTGTCACCCTGTATGTGTGGGGGTTTACTGTCACAGTAACAATTATAAATTTCTCTAACAATGTAACAAACTCAAGATCTGCAAAAGTAAAGACTTAAGTAAAAAAAACCCACAGAAAGTTGAGCACAGGCAGTTCTCAGATCTACTTTTCTACATTCGAACTTTGAAAAAAAATAATAATGAGTTGAATTCAACGAATGACTTGAAAATGTTTTCATATACACTGTCCCCTCTGGATGATTGTGCATGTAAAATTCTTAAAATTTAATGTTGTCTCATTTTACAAAAACTTCCCAGAAGGTAAACAGAAAACAAATGAAGGATTGATAAAGTTTTTTTTTTGGTGAAATACGCCAGGTTATTTTTAATTCAAAGTAAACAGATTGCACTTGTTTATGATTTTCTATGCATATTTATACAGCGACATGTTTTATACCAATAATATATTGATATCCATAGGGGAAGCGATGAGGTCACAATATGGAGCGTGTTTAGCGTAGACAGAAGCAACACAATGATAACAATTTTGACCTAAAAAGAAATACATTTTGCATGAATGCATATAATTTGTAACTGCAAACAATGACCAGTTTTAAAAATAAATGCAACAAATTCCAGAGCTCAGTTTTTGAATGTGTAAACAAAAGATTCAAAAGTCACACACAATGCCTCTTACATGTATATGTTGATTGGAATGAGTGGGGAAAAAAATCAACATTTTTTAAGATGTTGATAATTTCCATTGTGTTGAGTCACAATACAGATAACAAAATTTTAACACAACCTTTATATATTAATACAATATATACTATTCATATTGGACAGATATAGTAGTATCTTATATTGATATTCAAAAAGATCACTTGAAAAGTCTAAGGCGGAAATAATGTTAACAGACATGACTAGATTAAAGAGAGATAATGAATGAAACTTTAGGTAAAAAAAAATCTTTATGAGTTTATTCCATGAGCTTATAAACCGATATACATGTACCTTGCAAAAAAATGTCTAATAAAATATGCAGTATATCTTTATTTCACTCTGCACACACTTAAGATCCAGAAAAGTGAATATCTGTTAAACATTTTTTTAAAAAAGGGACAAAATTTGAGCAGGAATACCATTTTAATCATAAAACAATTGTCATCAATTTTATCATGAATTTTAATTTGACTTCATTAATATTATACAGTAAAAAATTACATGATTATGTGAAAGTGAGCAAGATGAAAACTAAATTACCAACAACAACAAAATGTGGAAAAAAAAGATGGATTCAAATGAAATGCGTACACATATTCAAGTCTTGTGTATAAATTTAAAGTTCATGGAAGACAAGTCTATCAAAATGGCCATGATTGGCATGTCAAGATACACGTTTATTCATCGTCTACTACTACGCAATAAAAAGACCTACAACACTTACTTTCTGTCAAGATGGTTTTGTAAATGGAATTTCTTTGGAATTAGTAAGAAATAAAATTGCACTCGGTCCCAATGAAAGAATGTCAAGGTTAATCCATAAACATGATAAAGGCATCACTAAAATTATGTCAAGGTCAGTCTACAAAGGCATCACTAAAATGATGTCAAGGTCAGTCTACAAAGGCATCACTAAAATGATGTCAAGGTTATTCTATAAAGGCATCACAACTAATAAGGATTTCTGTGGCAGAGAATGAGGATTTCTTCGGTGTATAAAAAAAGAGGGGAAAAGAAACATTCTAAAGTTTATCAAATTAAAATAAAGTCTACCATGATAAACAATCTCCTTTCATGAAAAACATGTAATTGTCATATTTATTGCCCTGCACAAGTTTTCTTCTATCTGTAAATATCTATAACTGATCAAGCATTTACATTCCAACTCATTCATCAAGCATATACAACTGTACATAAAAAAAGTTCTGTCACAACTCTGCAGTTGCAAGAATGCAATCAAATCATCAACTGGCATGAATTGTTTCAAAAGTTTCAATAAGCAAGAAACCTGTTTTCATCTGTAAGACGCAGCACAAAATAAGCTTCAATAACTCCGACAACCAACAAACTAAACACACTGACGGTGAACACAGGCGACAGGGCAGTCAATAAACATCGATGTCGGAAAACAAACATGGCAGAATACATTTCAAAATTGATTTAATTATCTATTCCTAAAATCGTTTCATGACACGTCCTCTGCCGAACGAGACTCTGACTTTAACTTGACAAATTCTTTTGCAACTTCGTCGTTGGTTCTTTGAGAGAGAATGCGTAAAATTGTCCACCCCGTTTCATCCAAGTGCACCCTTCTTCCCAAATGGCACCAGCATGCACAGCTGCCTTTCTCGACAATGTCTCGTAACTGCAACACAGCGACTCCTATCAGCCTATCCTCCCGAGCAAAACAGTAGTCTTTAACACAGATGTGCTGCTCATAAGCATCAGGCTCATCTTCATTTCCAAGAATGCTGCAAAAATAAGAAATTTGTCTCAATCTCAAAATATAAATTCCAGAATTCAAGAAAATGCCTTCTCCCTACAAGCATTACAAAAGGCTAACATTTCTAATTTTATTTGTTTTTAGGTAATGTCATTCTTTTGGTAAATACAATGTAGAAAGCTAAATATTCATAAGCTTTTCACCTTGTGTTTCCATATCTCACTGGTCGGGTACCAAACACAACACAAAGATACTGATACCATGACTCCACAAGAAATTCATTGACAAAGTATTAATATTAATGAAGGGTTTCGTTGATAAAGTACTACATGTACATATTAATTTCCTTACAAATAGAAGGTTTGATTGACAAAGTACTAAATGATGATTTACTTACAAGTGGAAGGTTTCATTGAACTTTGGTGACCAATTGTTGCTTTTGGATTTAGTGGAGTGCTTTCGTCGTTTATCACTCAAATGAGGACCAATCAAATTAACCTCAACAAATGGACGAAACATGCCAGATGTCTGCCACTTCAAGTTATTAGCCGCAACAACTGAAATTGAAAATTTAGTCCGTTACTTCTGAATTTCAATGTTCAAATAGGGTGTTTCAATGAATGTGTGGCATTGCCTGCAGTGGAAGGATGCATGGATAGAGAGATGGACAGTCATGGACAGAGAGATGGACAGAGTCATGGGAATTCCTACCTATTACACAAAGTTCTTAGGTATGATAGACAGACAGATGGACAAACAATAATCCTTGCATGTTACAATGTCTTAAGGAGGAATGCTACACCAGTGAAATTTCTATTGGATTTAAAAATGAAAACTTTTAAATTTACTTTACTTTGTCAAAAAATGTAGTTTTAGAAGAAAGCAATCTGAATTTTTTTTTAAAACTCCTACTGGTCTTGAACCCGTGATCTACAGTTCAGCAGATGATGTGCTAACCTACTGAGCTACTAAGCTAGGCAATGATATTTGAAATGAATAGACAAATATTGCTGATATTTATATTTTCATCAATGTTTTGAAAGGAAGTCAGCCATTATGACAATGTAGAATACCTCCTTAAAGCTGACACAAAACACAGATTAAGATAACTCCATACTCGCACTATTATGGGTTCAAAGCATAAAAACTCAATTTTCACTTAATTCCATTAATAATCAATTAAAACATATGTCACCACTTTTTTAAAATACCGTTGGTTCCAGTTTATTTCATCAGCAGCACTGTAAACATGACAAGTCACAAACAGTTAAGTTTGGAGCCATATAGATTTGAGCCCGTTCTTTCTCAAGAAGAAATTGAGAAAAGAAGACGTTCAGTCGAGTCACAGACCAGGCACGACTTGTACAGAAATCTCCCTACCTTTTGTTGGGACTTTTGTGTTCCCCGGTCCCAGGGTGTGTGAACCGAAATCTCCCTACCTTTTGTCGTGACCTTGTGTTCCCCGGTCCCAGGGTGTGTGAACCGAAATCTCCCTACCTTTTGTCGTGACCTTGTGTTCCCCGGTCCCAGGGTGTGTGAACAGAAATCTCCCTACCTTTTGTCGTGACCTTGTGTTCCCCGGTCCCAGGGTGTGTGAACAGATCCACCTGGATTGACACCTCCCCCACGGTGTCCTCCAGTGAAGGCTGGTCCTGAGACGTCTGGGTGCTGACGAACGTCTTGATGAGCGTGTCTGTGGTCTGCGTATACAGAGACAAGGCATAGCGTAAACTCTGGAGCTCCTGACTTTTGTCCAGGAAGGTTTTCTTGAGCCCCTGGCCCTGGGCGTGGAAGAACTGTTTGATGTGATCCAAGGCCATATCTAACACAGCACACTGCTTAGGGGTCAGGTTCTTTTCTGCCTCTTTAGACATGTCCTGCAGGTACATCACAACAAACCATCAATTTTACTGCACCACAACAACTAGTACACATTAAACTTTACTCTTAAAGTTCAATTGCAAAGGTAGAGTTGGAATTTTCGTATCCATTTAGTAATTTCTTTTCCACCATATGGCATTATTAGTTTTCAATATAATTATCCAAAATAATGAGATAAATCTATTGGTGCAATCTGTTAAAATTGTGGATATAGACAGTGTATACAGCATAAAACATACATCTAGAAATGGAGATTGGGTATAAGAAAGATCACTCGTTGGATATTGTTTGCTAAATTAAGGAGGAATAACACACAAGAGAAATCTGATATCGAAGAAAAGTGGAGGATATGTACAACAATATTTTGAAATCGAAAACTTTTAAATTCACTTAATTTAGTTAAAAAATGTAGTTTTAGTAGAAAGTAATCTGAAAAATAATCTAAAACCTCTGCTGGACTCAAACTCGCCTTTTACAGATCAGCAGTTGACATGTTATCCAACTGAGCTACCCAGCTTCACAATCAAATTTAATAGGAATTTACAAATATTGCTGACATTTATATTTTCATTCAAGTTTTAAAAGGAAGCCAGCCATTATGTCTATGTAGTATACCTCCTTAATTTAACAGAAGTAAGGTGCAAGGCCTGATGAAACTATGTTCCATTGAAGACATGCTAATTCTGTTTCTACTGTTTCTTTTCTTAAATGAATATACAATGTATCTTTCAAAATAACAAGATTTACTACCATAAATTCTTAGGTAAAACATTTCAGTAAATAAAATGAACTCAGTAAAATTACTGAAATACCATTAAATCATCAGGTCATTTCAATATGCCTTTTTTCATCAGTTTTAAATCAATCAAAGAGCAAAAATTCAGATACCAAATACACATTTTAAAGGAAGGTTGCATGCAAATTAAAAAAAAATAAAAATTAAGAAATCAACATTTGGAGGCCGAGTTTCAACCATCTTGCAGTATGTGAACACATTATCCACTGAAATTAAGCAATTGTGATGGTGCTTTTTTTTTCATTACTAGGTTTCCAAGAATTTCACCAGTTCCTTTCTGCAGATATTCTAATTCACAAGAACTCAGAACAATACATCACAACTAATAAAAACAACATCTAATGAGTCGCTGATGACTCGTGTAGCCGTACAGGTGTACAAATACAAAAATACAGGTCAACAAAATCTTCAAACACAAATCAATTTTATCCAAACAAAGTAAATGCACTGTGTAAATGCATGGCCTACAACATCTATATAGTACAACACACTACAACTTAAACTGGGCTGCGGTCAAGATTGTAGCGGCTAGCCTCGGGGCTAGGTATGGTGGCAGCATTCGTGCCATTTTACAATTTGTCATCTTTTCGTTATTTCGAGGCGAAAAGTAGCTAATATTATCATTACTGCCATCTTTTCATTATTTCAGAATGAAAAGTTGCTGAATATTGATTTGTTGTCTTTTTGCCTCAAAATAACGAAAAGATGTTGAATTGTAAAATGGCACAAATCAGCCACCATACTTAGCCCCGAGGCTAGCCGCTATGATCTTAAACGCAGCCCTGATCTATACAACTCTACAACATCAGTGTCAAGGAAACACTTGAGATTTTAACACAACTGAGTTGGCACTTCACATGCAATGCAGGAGTCACCTGGATCATAGGAACATTCATGGGCATTTGGCTGACGTGACTCAGAAAAAGCCGCGACACGTCCTCTATTTTAGTTTGCGCAGCACCGGGGAGGGGAATAAGCTGAAATCAAGGTTAGTGTAAAGCTTGAATTCAAATCAAAACAGTGAAGAAGAGATGACGAAAACTGCATGTTTTGGAGACAGTCTAGAGAAAACAAAACCTACGTCGAACAGTCATAGGTTTGAAATTTCCAGGCGAAAATTCCTTGATGTGAAATAATTTTGATTGGAAATTTCAAAGCTAGCTTTAAGGATTTATAAAACAGAACCCGATTCACTCAAAAGATTTGAAATTTCCATGTGAATATTCCCTCAGCAAGTTTGTTCCTTGGAAATCTCAAACTGCTATACAACTGTTTTGTGTGAGGAGGACACAGAGGTGAGACACCGTGGATGGAACACAACTCAGCGGGGGGTATACACATCAATGACATCCTACACAATTCAACAACTCGGTCATCACAAGCCCACAATGTCTTCTCAACTTACAGTTCGAATTTTGGACAAAAATGTTGGTTTTTCATTTAACATGACCCCTTTCCCAGTCAGTGACAAGAACTGGAAAAATAAATAATGCATTCACACGATGATTACTGCGACCGTTCCATGGTTTGTTTGGCTGTAATCTCTAAACTCCTGTACAAGATGGTCTGATGAGTGAGATAAAATATCACAGAGGATTTTGTGTGTTAAGGTTGCTCAGTGGTCACATTTTAATCTATAAATGGGCCTCACCCCCCCCCCCCCCCCTTTTCCCACTAATTCAAGCTTAAAATCTGGATAACATTTTATATTGTTGCCTTTCTCTGGCACTTTCCATTTTCAAATGACACACAAACACACTGGTCATAAGTAACCATTGTATAAAGTATGCACTTCTCGTTCCTATTTGTCTTTATCATTTGGATTTGTCTTGTGTTATATTATGAAAGTGACGAGTTCCTCAGGACAGGGGACAGGAGGACGCCAGATAAAGTGGTTCCTGTGGGAGGACGCCAGATAAAGTGGTTCCTGTGTGAGGATGCCAGATAAAGTGGTTCCTGTGTGAGGATGCCAGATAAAGTGGTTCCTGTGTGAGATAAAGTGGTTCCTGTGGGAGGACGCCAGATAAAGTGGTTCCTGTGTGAGGATGCCAGATAAAGTGGTTCCTGTGTGAGATAAAGTGGTTCCTGTGCGAGGACGCCAGATAAAGTGGTTCCTGTGTGAGGATGCCAGATAAAGTGGTTCCTGAGCGAAAACCATTCTCTCCGATGGCAAAACAAAACACTCAGACAGCCAGCAGATGAAATGGATAATCCTAATACTCCCCCTTAGCCTTGGTGGTCGCTAGTTACCCCCCCCCCCCCCCTCCTCCATCATTGGGACTGCGAATGGTACAAGCAGCTTGCTCACAAAACATAAACTTAACCTTGTTTTAAAATTCATTTGATCTCTGAGCAACCTTAAGATGTCATTCAGTTATTTTACTGACACAAGTTCAAGATTGTCTAGTCTTAAAGATCTTTTTAGAAACTGGTACAATGCAAATGATTAAATTATACTTTATTTTTCTCCCTTCTAAATTTAAGGAATATAATGAGTTTATAGAAATTTGTTTTCAAAGTATGAAGAAAATGGAGCATTTTCAGAATGTTCTATGATTTTTTCTTTCTTTCTGAACATGTGTCAGCCAGGAAAAACTTCTAATCTAAGTTTATATGAGGCCTAATAAGCAGAATACTAAACGCCCTTTTCCGCCACACATGGTTAATATGATGAGGTTACTGGCATATACTGATTAAAAAATCTTCGACAAAATAAAATGGCCATCACCTTTTTCGCCTTGCCCTTCATAAAACAAAAGCAGCAATTAATTGATACAAATTCATCCCCTGTGCACGATACATGGATGTTAATATGTATGAATTTGTATCAGATTACGAGGCAACGCAGAAAACTGTCCAATTCTAAATAAAGCATGTACCGTGACATGGTCCTTTTCTTTTTCCTAGAATAATGTAAATTTCATGTTCATTTCCTGACCAATCTAAACATACTGATACAAACATACAAATATTGTAAATTTCATGTTCATTTCCTGACCAATCTAAACATACTGATACAAACATACAAATATTGTAAATTTCATGTTCATTTCCTGACCAATCTAAACATACTGATACAAACATACAAATAATGTAAATTTCATGTTCATTTCCAGACCAATTTAAACAGATACAAACATACATAAATTTTAACTACTGTAATTATCTGGGTTTTTTAAAAAATATTTCTTTTTAATATGTTAAGTTTATAGCAGAATTCATACATTTAGACCAAATGCAGTTAAACTCTATAATTCTCTTGATTTAATATATTTCACATCAATTCCATAGATTGACGTTTAATAGACATGTACAGTATTTAAAATGGATACTGGCTGTATGCAGTTTGTACAAACCCAGCAACTCTGAGCTCATCAATATAAAACATTGGCACATCCAGACTAGCATGGTTAGTGGAGAATTCTTGGCCTTGCAAACACCTTTCATTTTAAAAGGTATTGTCACAAACACTACCATTTACATCTGCCATGTTTGCAAGGCACATGGCCAACTTATTTGCTGATTGATAGAATTGGATTTTGATACCTGAAGAGTTTGAATGATATATGAATTTCATGTTATATGAAAAAATTCATTCCTCACCTGTCTCGGGTCAGAGAGAGGCGGCAGCACCACTGTTTTCTCCATCGTATACATCACTATCCTCCACAACTCCTACAAAGGTCAAGGTCAGCCTCGTTATAGCATTATCATTTGTGTTTTATTTATCTCACAATGTTGGCAATATAATGATCTCAAAGAGGAAAAAAATTGTAGCCATTATGTACAAACATGTCATTCTTAAAAATTGTTGTGTTTTTTCAACAAGTGGGCAAAGTATTAATGCTCAATGAACCTTATGAGGAGATTAAACTGATGTCTTCTAACATGATGAATTAATTTACACTCTTTCTACAAAGTTCTATAGTAAATTCTATGTTATGATATTGAAATTTGACCATGCAGCTTTCATTTACCTTCAGCAGACGTTTCAGAACGGTTTTCTCACACTCTTGTGCAAACATTGTCAAGCTGTTAATAGTCATGCAGGACATTAGCAAACATATCATTTAGTCATGATGAAATCTGATACAATGCATTAACTTTATCATGCAAGAAACAACTTTTATAATATGTCACATACTCAAGAATGACAAGAATTGAACCAGCATTTCTCACTAGAGTTACACAATTGTGAATACTATCAAACCTAAAATCCATCGATTTTTAAAAAGATGGTCTATGTATATAATGGAACTTGAACATCTAGTCAGTATGTGGTAGACAAGGACTTATAGAAAGAAGATCATGCATATGAGGCTATTAAATATACATGTATATCTTTTTTTTTATTAATGGGAGATTGTATGATCAATACAAAAGATGCCCTTCGGCCACATCGCTCATATGAACCACAGCATTTCCCATGTAAAATATTATATCCCAATAATGCCCCACACCCCTCATGTAAAATATCAAATCCCAATAATGCCCCACACCCCTCTTGTGGCCCTATCGGGAACAAATTTGAATTTATACTACACGTGTATGCTTTCCATATAGTTGGAAAAATTGTGCTGTACTTTGAAAATATTTTTAAAGACTTCTCTAATGTAAAACCAAACATTAAATGACATCCCCCCTGACATAGATTTTATGGTACCTAACACCTGACACCCCCCACTCACATTGGTGTTATGGTACCTAATATCTGGCATGACCCCCCACCCCACCCCGACATAGGTTTTTTTGGTACCTAACACCTGACACGACCCCCCCTCCCCACCCCTCTCTCCCTTTACATTGGTGTTATGGTACCTAACATCTGGCATGACACCACCCCCCCCCCAACGACATAGGTTTTATGGTACCTAACACAACAACAACCCCCCTCACATTGGTGTTATGGTACCTAACATCTGACACGACCCACCCCCACCCTGATATAAGTGTTATGGTACCTAACACCTGACACGGCCCCCACTTCTGACCTAAGCGTTATGGTACACTTTCTGAGAATTTTCACATACATTTGTACTAATTTCAGAAAATGAGCCCTTATGTTTCTTGAAAAGAAGATTCTCAAAGAATTTTCCTTTATACTATATGCATAACTATAAACCCCTATCGTGGCCCCTAACAGATGTGTAGTAGTAAGCATGGACATGATTCTGAACTGAAAATGTTCAAATTCTATTTTTCCATTTTTAATGTTTACAATGCTTACTGAGGCATTTAAAAATTTTCTAATGGTCAGCAAAATTGGAATGTATGTTGTCCAGGTACAAGAGATATACAGAGCTCACAATTCTTTGTTATATACACAAGGCTTGAGTCATGTTTTTGTTTACATAGGTTTCTGATCCCAAATAAACAGATTCCAGTGTTTGTCACATCTCATTTTATTTTAAATATGATATTTTCTATTAAGCAATCTACATGTACAGAAAATCATGGCACAAGCCTTGTTTACATAACAAAGAATTCCTGAGTGCTGTATACATGTATCTCTTGTAACTCCACAACTGACATTCAAATTTTTTCTGACCATTAGAAATACCTTAGTCAAGCATTGTAAACATTAAAGATCTGGAAATTAAAATTGGAAAATTTTCATTTCAAATCGTGTCCATGCCCCTTTAATACAAAGCTCATGACAGCGCTGCCATTTTACAAACTATACCCTAGTGTTATTGAGGGGCCTATATTTCATTTTGAATTCACATGATACTGTATGAAGATGTATGCATATCAATTTAAAAATCTGTATCATTGTGGTTCTTGAGAGGAAATTCTTTTTTTTTCAATTCCCATATATTCCTATGTGGAACTTTTAAAACCTCTTGTGGACCCTGCCCTGACCCTGGATGTAATGGTCTGATGAAACTTACATCTACACTAAAAAAAGGATGGTCACATATTAATAAATGTTTGTACGAGACCTGTGATTCTTCCGTTGGAAGACAAAATCTCCCGAATTTGAGCCCCCCTTTCGTTCCTTCCGTTAAAATGTAAAATCTTCCGTCATTTCAAATTTTCAACAACAAAAATTTTCTGAGCGCCATTTTTCGATATTGATAAGGAAAAACCCCGAGACAATCGAAAGTCGTCTATTTCTCTGTCACAGTGACTGCACAGGTAAACGTCAATTAATGAGGGTACAGTAATTACTGAAGCCATTTGAGGAGTTTATTTATGATTACACAGCAATTAGTGATAATAAACAATTAGTGGATGATTAAAAAGATTGTTTTTGGCACACGCTCTGGTGATTAGGAAGTGATACCAACAGTTGAAGTCGGACGATCTTTGATGCTGTTGAAAACTTGGTAAGGAGCAGGTAGGAAAAGAAAGTGGGCACTGAAGATGTTCGTAATATGTGTGGACAGAATGACACAATTGTATTAGAATGGATTATCTCTAACTGAACTGTATATTCAAAGATGGATACGGCAAGACGACGATGGGTGTGCACAGTTCGAATTTTCTCAATATTTATTTACACATGCATGTATAAATAGTACGTGGCCAAGTCTTGTAACATATATTTGTTCACTACACGTTTCACTGAAAAAAAACCCCACGTTTTCAGATATGCAATGTAGTTCTTTTATGTGAGAACATGTTCTTTATATTATTTAGCTCACCAGTGCTGAAATCTCAAGTGAGCTTAAATTTGTTAGTAGGCCTAGATCTAATATGTTGGTCAACTTTTCTGAAAAGTGATAATTGTTATAACTTGTTATCTCTGTAATAAATATATAAATATAACAAGTTTTTTTCTTTTAATTGTGGTTTTTAAGGTATTGACTTAAGAATTATCAATGTTCTTAACACAAAAAAGGAATTATCAATGTTCTCAACACAAAAAGGATCTGATGATTATGAACTCAGACACTTGTAACACAAAAAACTACTAGTAGCATGATTTCATTAGCCAATGAACACACAAAAACGGTAAAAAAAAAAATGTCGATAAAAAATCTCCAGTTATCAGACCAAAACTCCAGCTGAAAATTTTCAAATCTCCAGTTGTGGCATGACAGTTCTGTCACAGGTCTGTTGTACCCAAGAGGTTTTAGAGAAGAACACATTTTTCGAAGAATTTTCCCAAATAATCCATTGTAAAACTTTGAATTTTGCTTGGTGATTCTTGAGAAGTTGAAAATGTGAAAAGTTTACAGACAATGGACAAATTTCGACAAAAACTCAACTAAGTGAACAGCTCAGGTGAGCTAAATACTAAAATAAAAACATGCCTGCCATCAATGAGTTCCATGAGAGGTTTGAGCACTATCTCTGACTCCTGCTGAATGCTGTTTCTCTGACTGGGCTGCGACAGGGAGACTTGCCCAGCCCCTTTCACTTTTGATAAAAGTAAACCTAATTCTCGTGTGCTCTGTTTGATCTGTGGTTCTAGGCTCTTTGCAAACACAGAACTTAGGTGATCAAGCACACTGTTCAGCTTACTCTGAAGTTCCTTTAAAATGCTGGAGGTGTCTGAATCAAGCTGAAAAACAATAAACAGGTTTTACCATGAGGTAGATCGTGACGCACTACATGGTAAACCTAAGTATAGTGAGCCCTGTCATGTAAGATCACCCCTACTATATAACCACGTTTTACTATACCGAGTAAGATATATTGTTAGGTGAAATGATATTTGTCTTTAGCGATTAATGTAGTATTCGGCTTAGCAAAATGTTTGCCCTAATCTTCTTATAATCCATATTCATTCTTAAATTCTTTTCACATTACAAAAGCATAAATACCTCCAGAAAGTGAAAGTCACGAGATATGAAAGTTCATGTGATACCTTTACACCTCCCATTGACTCGAAAGTCACGGGATGCGAAAGTTCATGTGATACCTTTTCACCTCCCATCGACTCGAAAGTCACGAGATGCGAAAGTTCATGTGATACCTTTTCACCTCCCATCGACTCGAAAGTCACGAGATGCGAAAGTTCATGTCATACCTTTTCACCTCCCATCGACTCGAACAGATTCTCCAGCTGAACACGTAACTGTTGGATGTTGTTCATTAAAATACAAGCCTACAAGACAATATGATAAACTTCCATCTATCCATTAGATGTGGATTCGTAATTTAGATCAGTCAGTTCTTCTCAACTTTATTTTATCTTAATGAATATGCACAAGTCTGTCCATTAGGAAACTTACTTTTTTATGATCGTTAGTATATTTCTCAAAGTCCTGTTTAACAACATCAGCATAAGCTATCAGGACTTTATTCACAGTCTGAAAACAAAAGATAAGTCATCTGAAAATACAATCATGTATACACACTGAATTAAACTCTCTTTTCATGAGGACCTTAATCTATTAAATATTTCTCCATTAATTTCTATGATAAACATCAGATAATTTTTTACGATAAATCCTGTAAGCATACATTAGATAATCTATGATAAATCCTGTAAGCATACATTAGATAATCTATGATAAATCCTGTAAGCATATATTAGATAATCTACGATAAATCCTGTAAGCTTACAATTGCGAATCTCCTCATGTATCTCTTAACGATCTCGGGATCTGGACATTCCAGCTTCTTTATCACCTCTATACACTGATTTAGCTGTGTAAATATGTCCACCACCGAACTAGAGAACAAATAGTGCTCCGAACTCTTCTGGAACTGGAGGGGAAAAAATTATGTTTAAATGACATCATTCTTAAAATCATACAATATTTATACAAATTAAAAATCCCGTGTTGTGAAGAATTTCTGGACAACTGTGCATACTTATATTTCACATCATTAGCTTCCTTGTGTCAATTAGATCATCAATTTTATTTAAAGAAATAGTGATAACCCATTATGACTAATATGTTGTACGGTGTGACCGTTGAGACGAGCGAAGCCCATTAACATCTTGCAACACGACTTATAAATAGACATTTTATCCACCTCTTCACTTAACGCAGGAAATTTAACGCGGTGGATGTACATAGAACTTTCATTGTGATGTCATATTAGCTGCAATGTTTTTTCTTCTTCTCTCAAACCAAGCAAAAACAAAACGTTTAAAGCTATGAGAAAGCTTGAGCTTGTCTGGAATTTAAAAACGTTTATGGTACTTTCTAAGCAATCTAATTATTTTAATTACGGGTTTGTCAATGAAGTATACCTCAGTGACGGCGACATTTTTCCAGAAGCATTATGGGTAATACTCATATTTTTTCAGCTGATGAAGAGCAAATCACGTGACTCATATGTGTAATCATTGGAGCGAGCTCGTTGCGTCGCTGCGACGTGAGCTTCACTCACTATAATCTATTTATTGTACGTGCATAAATGTCTTAAAACTTCAAAATTTCACACGGCTTTACTCCAAAGTAAACAAACATTTTTAGAAATTATAGTTACCCCATCCTTTTTATCCCTTTCGTAAGCACCACGTAAAAATTCCATCGACACCTCGTCATTTTCATTCAACCACTGCATAACATAGGGTTCAAACCACCTACAACCAAAGGTCAAGTCTTGCTTTATAAATGCACTGACTAACACTAACTACATAATGGAATAGGTATAACAATTTTCTAAACATCTCAGAATACACTTCCTTGTCGATATACTGTGTGTGTAAACTATTTTAGCGTAGCACTGGTTTTTTCCCCCTACCATACAGAAATGGTACCCATATCCATTCATTTGGAAAAAATAGCGTCAAAATAAAACAAATTGGGAATGTTCTTTCGTATCCACAAATCTTATTTATTTTAAAATAAACATCGAATAAGTCATGTTTTAAAGAATAAACAAGTATTCATTGTTTACACTTTTACGAACGAGTACCATTTTATTGACCTAATAAGAGGAAGTGAAGAAATTAGTTCTAAACTTGTACAATGTTTCACATAATTATAGCAAATTGCAAGCCTTGAATTATGATGTTATAGCAGTTTGTTACTAGGCATTTTATAGCCCCAAATTGGGAAAAAATGATAGTATTTGGCATTGGGAATTATACCGTTTATATACGGGGAAAAAATCCACTGTAGCGGGATTCACATTTTTAGGCCTTTGGCAGTGAAGCAAGAAAATAATTCATGGTCAGCTAATATGTGAAAATTTCCTTTCATCCATTATCATATGATTGATTGATTGTATCTTGTTTAACGTCCCTCTCGAGAATTTTTCACTATTATGGAGACTCACCAATACTGGTGATGGGCTTCAAATTTAGGCCTATGCTCAGCGCTTATGGCCACTGAACATTGAGGGTTCTATAGCGTGCCACACCTACTGTGACATGGGACATCCGTTTCTAAGGTCATCTTCAAGGACTCATGACATTCACACCTGATGCCGAGCGTTTGGCAATGGAATTGTCACTAACTGTTTTAACGACTTAGGTCTATTGCGGCCAGGATTCGAACCCCGGCCTTTCGCATGTGGAGTGAACGCTCTACCTCTAGACCACCGCAGCGGTTTCCATTATCATACAAAGAGAACACGCTAATTCACGATTATGCCACGATCTAGAGCATCAGCTTCGACTACGCCAAATCCTAAATATTCTCTAATAAACATACAATCAGGATATAATTACATACATCATAAACACTGTTTGAAAGTTGACATACATAAGAAATACTAATACAAAAAGGGCCTCATACCATAAACCTGTGAAGATGTGTCACTTTGTTATGTAACGTTACTGGCATGTCCTTTGATTGATTGATTGATTGATTGATGTTTCCGCCACACTAAACAATTTTTCAGCTATCTGGTGGTGCCCAGTTTTTATTGGTGGAAGAGAGAACCCAGATACAATGTACCTGGGAAGAGACCACCGGCCTTCCGAAAGTAAACTGGGAAACTTTCTTACTTACCGGCATGAGCGGGATTTGAACCCGCGCCAACCAGAAGTGAGAGGCCGTGTGATTTTGAGCGTGATGTTATAACCACTCGGCCATGGAGGCCCCCACTGCATGTCCTTTGAAGCTTTGCCATGTTTAAGGTAAGGCATTCATATGACGTGTGTTTATCATCATATCACGTAGAATCTTCGTTACATGATAGGGAAAATGGAGTTCATCCAAATGTGAACCTTGTCGTGAATGTAATCAAAGCAAAGTAGTAGCAATTGTCCAACATCAGCCTACAGACAAGTCCTGACCAGTGTCCAACATCAGCCTACAGACAAGTCCTGACCAGTGTCCAACATCAGCCTACAGACAAGTCCTGACCAGTGTCCAACATCAGCCTACAGACAAGTTCTGACCAGTGTCCACTATCAGACTAAAGACAAGTTCTGACCAGTGTCCACTATCAGACTAAAGACAAGTCCTGACCAGTTTCCAGTATCTGACTACAGACAAGTCCTGACCAGTGTCCAGCATAAGACCTACCTTGGATACTCAGGTACAGTCCCCTTGTATTGTGGCACATCAGCTATGAACTTGGAATATAGCCATTTTATCTTGAAATGTAAGTTCATATACTCTGAACTTTTACATGGTTTTTCCTGTTCTTGATCTGTAAGCAGGAGAGAAAAAAATTGTTAGATTTTCACATTGTCTACCAGGTTCATTCTTGAGTTTAATAGTGAAACATTTGACATTGTTATTTCTAAACCATAGAAAACATTACAGCAGAATCAATTTACCCACGCTTGCTTTATATTCACAAATGTCATTCCCTAGCAATCACAAATTGACGGTTTACACCTTTGAAGATTTCTTCACAAAATAAATTGTCGCTACCTTTCAGGAACATGCTGCAGTGTTGTGAAAACAGAGCCCACATATTGGCCGCGCTAACCTGTCCTACATTCAGTTCCTGAGGGAATCTGGGTAACAAAAGGAAATGTCATGATAAATGTCGATGTAATTTTCTTGATTTGATGTTTGTTATGAGGAAGGATGCATGACATTCTAAGATTTCAGAGACACATGCGATTTCAAATTCACAAAGTATTTTTTCAAATTGGTTTTTGAATGCACAATGCAGACAATAACAAAATGCATTAGTAAATTAAGGAAGATTCTCTTGTGAAGAGTAATGTGATTGCAAGAAAAGAGATATTCAGAGATTGCCACCAGTCTAATACATACATAATTTTTAGTGCTCAGAATTGGGTACTTTCAATGCTGGTAATGGGTACTGTTAATGCATACTTTTAATGCTAGGTATTTGACACTTTTAATGCATACTTTTTAGCGCTGGGTATTGGAGTCTTTCAATGCTGAGTAACGGGTTCTTTCAATGCTGAATAACAGGTACTTTTAGTGCTGGGTATTGGGTTTTTTAGTGCTGGGTATTGAGTACTTTTAGTGCTGGGTATTGAGTACTTTTACTGCTGGGTAGTAGGTTCTATTGGTGCTGGGTATTGAGTACTTTTAGTGCTGGGTATTGGGTTTTTTAGTGCTGGGTATTGAGTACTTTTAGTGCTAGGTAGTAGGTTCTTTTGGTGCTGGGTATTGAGTACTTTTAGTGCTGGGTATTGAGTACTTTTAGTGCTGGGCATTGGGTACTTTTAGTGCTGGGTATCGAGTACTTTTAGTGCTGGGTATTGGGTACTTTTAGTGCTGGGTATTGGGTACTTTTAGTGCTGGGTATTGAGTACCTTTAGTGCTGGGTATTGAGTACTTTTAGTGCTGGGTATTGAGTACTTTTAGTGCTGGGTAGTAGGTTTTATTGGTGCTGGGTATTGAGTACTTCTAGTGCTGGGTATTGGGTTTTTTAGTGCTGGGTATTGAGTACTTTTAGTGCTAGGTAGTAGGTGCTTTTAGTGCTGGGTATTGAGTACTTTTAGTGCTGGGTATCGAGTACTTTTAGTGCTGGGTATCGAGTACTTTTAGTGCTGGGTATTGGGTACTTTTAGTGCTGGGTATTGGGTACTTTTAGTGCTGGGTAGTAGGTTCTTTTAGTGCTGGGTATTGAGTTCTTTTAATGCTGGGTATTGGGCACTTTTCATGCATATCCAAGTCTGGGTATTTGGTATTTCTAATGCATACTTTTAATGTTTGGTAATGGGTTATTTTAATGCATACTTCTAATGCTGGGTAATAGGCATTTTAATTCTGAAAATGCTAAAATACAACAATTTCATCACAAGAGTATACAGACATTTTCATTCAAACTGGAAACTTGGCATTTACATGTGAAACCAGATGGTGGTGAGGGGATAAGGAAGAGGGGGATGGGATAGAGGAGAGGGGGAGGGGATAGGGAAGATTGGGAGGGGATAGGGAAGAGGGAGAGGAGATAGGGGAGAGGGGGAGGAGATAGGGAAGATTAGGAGGGGAGAGGGGATAGGGAAGAGGGAGAGGGGATAGGGGAGGGGATAGGGAAGAGGGGAGGGGATAGGGGAGGGGATAGGGAAGAGGGGATAGGGAAGAGGGGGAGGGAAGAGGGGATAGGGGAGAGGGGGGATAGGGGGAGGGGATAGGGAAGAGGGGGAGGGGTTAGGGAAGATTAGGAGGGGAGAGGGGATAGGGAAGAGGGAGAGGGGATAGGGGAGAGGGGGAGGGGATAGGGAAGAGGGGGAGGGGTTAGGGAAGATTAGGAGGGGAGAGGGGAGAGGGGGAGGGGATAGGGAAGAGGGGGAGGGGATAGGGGAGAGGATAGGGAATAGGGGATAGGGAAGAGGGGGAGGGGAGAGGGGATAGGGGGGATAGGGGAGAGGGGGAGGGGATAGGGAAGAGGGGGAGGGGATAGGGAAGAAGGGGAGGGGAGAGGGGATAGGGAAGAGAGGGAGAATGGGGAGAGGGGGAGGGGATAGGGAAGAGGGGGTGGGGAAGGGGATAGGGGAGAGGGGGCAGGGCATAAAAAGAAAGTAGTTTTGCAATCTTGACACTTTATTTCTTGGCAGAATTTTACATTTTATTTAACACACCTCACATATATACATGTATGAAGGGAAAGTTTTTGGCACTTTCATTTTAGGTGAATTTCCTTAGCACACCAGAAAACCTAAAAAAAATTCAGCACACTAAAACTACTACCTGCAATACATTATATTGATTCACTTACAGATTTAGTACTGGGTATCTGATTAATACTTACTGATTTAGTACTGGGGTGTAACTGTTTTTATCTTCCTCTATCATGGACACTATCAGAGCTATGAGTTTATCCCAGAAGTCCAGGCTGTTCTCGTTGACACACTCTGTGCCTGGAATGTTTTGTTCCGAGGGTTCTGCTTGTACAAACTCCCTTTGGTATAGTTCATAACAGTTATCAAACAAGAATTGGTATGTGGACTTAATGCATGCTATGACACAGTCTTTTACAACAATACTGGCCCGTGGAGGACTTGGCAGTTCTTGAACCTGAAACAATAAAGAAAATTGCAAGTGAAAATAAAATTATATTTGAAGGTTTGAAAATGGATGTAAAAAATGTTTATACAAGCAGTAACATTTCTAACACTATAATGCTACATTTTTCTGACTTGCACATCAGTTTATACAAGCAGTAATATTTCTAACACTATAATGCTACATTTTTCTGACTTGCACATCAGTTTTTCTGCATTAACTACAGGGTTTGATATTTTGTTAGTTGTAGAATGGAATAATACAATTTTATGAAACTAGTCTATATTCTAACATCCACATTTCCAGTACACATGATCTGAGTTGGAAAATGCAAAAGAAATACACTAAATCTGCACAGTATAAATATAATTTCAGAAATCAACTGTTAAAAAATTAGGCGGCAGATATACTTAAGGTCATACGTGACATTTCTCAAAGAAATATATATTTTTACGTGACATTTCTCAATGATATATAAATTTACGAGACATTTCTCGATGATATATATATATTTACTTGACATTTCTCAATGATATATATATTTACTTGACATTTCTCAATGATATATATTTTTACGTGACATTTCTCAACAATATATATTTTTACGTGACAATTTTCAATTATATATAATTTTACGTGACATTTCAGGTACATGCAATTAACTTGCATCCTATCTTGTTTCTACAGAAAAGAAAAAAAACATTGGGTCTATTACTAGAGTTAGCATACATGTATATTGATAGTTCCTGGTTGTGGCAAGTAAAAATATAAGATTGGCCCTTATCAAATGTATTAAAGAAGGTTGTAGGTTGTATGGACATTACTTAGTTTTTACAGCAAAGAAGGGGAGAAAAATCTTTGGATCAATTGGAGATCCAATCTGTAACCCTTACATTAGTGGTTATAAGGCAATCTAACCAGCTCTAAATACAAAGTAAAATAATCAGAAATCATACAAGGACTGTATAATTTGAAGATGAAAATAAAATTTGAGAAAAATGTCACAAAGGTCACGTATGACCTTAACTGTCATCCATAATTATGCATGATAAAAAATAGTGATATTGACACAGATTGGTATGTACTGATACAAACATTCAATATCTAAAGATAAATCTTACTGAAAGTCCCCAAGGCCACATTGCTCACCTGAACAGCTGGCAAGGCATTTTCTCATCAAAACTATAAATCCCAATTATGGCCCCTCCCTGATCTCAGGCATCATGATTTTTACACTTCATGCGATTATTGGTACAGTGATCCCCCGCCATATTGCCCCCCGTTTTAATGCCACCCCCGCATATCGCCAAAAAAGTTCAAAGTCCCGTTCTTCTCGCTATGTAAAACCCCGTTATAATGCCATCTCCCACATACCGCCATCTGCCAACCTATTTATAGGTACGAATTGGTCAATTACCGTTATAATCACCCCCGCTAATTATCGCCAATCAATGACAGGAACATTTCAGTGAGCAGGCTTAAGCAATTATCTGCTGTTAGTCCTCTAGGTATCAAAGTTTGAGGCAGATAATAAGTTACGTAAATTATAATCAACTGAGTTCAAATACGCAGTATTGTTTTTGAAATCTGAGTATCGCGGACACACCGAAATCTAAGTGTGTTGGATATAAAAGAAAAACTTGAAACCATTAAATACCCCTACCATTACGAGTCATTGACGACCACTGGACGCCGGGATTATCCAAGCAGTCTAAAGCACATTGATGTAGTACATAAAATTTGTTTCATTTCTTATGACAGCTGTACACATACCACCCCCCCCCTCCCCCAATCTAATGCCACCCCCGTTATAATGCCAAAATTGCCGAGGTACAAATGTTGGCGTTATAACGAGGGATCACTGTATATTCATTAGGCATTTTGAAAATAATGCCTATAAAGAATTGTCAAAAAAACTTTAAATCTTTGTTGTGGTTCCACTTCGACAGGTCATGTATGAATACCAATTGACGCTATACTAGATGAGGAAACATGCATATTAATTTGACATATTCCTCCCTCAGTAGTTCTTAATCAATTTTTTTCTCCACCGTAAAATTTGGAACCCTTATTGTGACTGTCCTAGACTAAAGCAGATTCATTACAACCAATTTCACTCTTCAATTTGACTTTTTTGGCTCAGTGGTTCTTTATTATCTTCCCTTCAAAAGGATATAACCTTTCATTTGAATAAACTGGTATCGGTATTGCCTTAAACTGGTATCGGTATTGCCTTATAAAAAGGATCATTTGTGCCAAAGTTCGGCTGACATGAACCATGTGGTTCTTGACAAAAAGTTGAGCATGTGAAAAGCATATCCCAAACAGACAGATGGACAAAAGTTTGTAAGAAAAGTTCAGTTAAGCCTTTGGCTCAGGTGAACTAAATAAAGACTAATATCATGTCATAATAAAAACAATTATGTAACATTAAGCTTATAGTGGTACATCTACTAGGAAGTTGGTTAATTGTTAATTCCTTTAAATGCAGTCTGCCAATGAAATCAGATGAAACTGCACTCGAGTTTCATGGCAAGAAGAGAATTATTTTGTTCTGCACTGATTATAACCATTCTAAGATGAGAAAAGCCACTTGATACAGACACGTAGCAGACATCATATGAAGGCAGAGGCTTCATACAATACACATATTAAAGGAATTTTTGTGGTTTCACTGTGTAAATATACATATTTTGTGAAAATTGAAAATCAACAGTGATTTTTTAGTAATTACTCTATAGCTATTCAGTTTGTTAACTCAACTTAATCAAGATCAATTAACCAGTAAGATCAATTAAGCTTCCACCTCCAGACCGACAATTAATAAAAGGGGTGCTGTCTCGGAGAAGATGGTGAGTTTCAGAAAAATATGTCCTTATTCTAGTATACAATAGAAGGTGCCAGACAGAGAGAGATGAAATGTTTGTTAAAATCTGTGTATATATAAAGAAAGATAAAAAACACATATATCAGTCTTATAACTGTTTGAATCAGCACATCTTACCTGCTTGTAAACCTGTCAGCAATAAAATATCAGGGACCAATCAAAATTAGATAAATACCTACTGCATGCGAGTCAATCAAATTTAGATAAATTACTAACAGTATGAAGGCCAATTAAGATTAAATAAGTTACCTATTGCATGCAGATCAATAAAATTACATAAATTACCTATTGCATGAGGGTAAATCAAACCATAATAAATTACTTACAGCATATAGGCCAATTAAAATAAGATAAATTACCTACTGGTATTGCATGTAGGCCAATCAAAATTAGTTTAATTATTAACTGTAAGTGGGCCAATCAAAAGTAGATAAATATCTACTGCATGTGGGCCATTAAAAATCAAGCATCAGATATTTCACAATGAGACATGTTTAGTTAATTTCTGAACACATGAAGTGTGTGATGGCAAGCCTTGCTATACATGTATATACTATCCCTGTTGGTGTAATTAGTTTTCTTCTTCAGTGGGAAAAACACTTTGTTCACAAATTTTCGAATGGAAGTACATGTATTGCCACTGGTGCAGAAATATAAAGTCAATTTTTTTGGTTCTTTTAAAACCTCTTGCTGTCTGTAAACCTCACCGGATTAAGTTGTATAAACAATCATGCCTTAGAGTCCCACAGGGAATTTAACTGACTTTTAAAAAAACTTATTTTATACTATAATTGTGGATTTTTAAAACTAGATATGGCTTGAAATTTCCAACACACAACTTTTTTTCTTATCCATGACAATCTTCCTCAGTGTTATTAGCTCCTTCAGGACTATGGTGAATGTGTGTACCTGTCCTGGGGAAATCCCCCTGCTGCAGATCACTTCACGAGACCTTATATTCATGTAGATACAATGATGTATTTATCGACAAGACAGAACTTTCGCTAAAGACTCCTACATGTAAGAGTTTGTTCACGAGAAATAAATTTTTGCAAAAGGCTAGTTTCGTGAAGTTACGCGTAAATGAAGTTATCACAATAAAATACAATGTGATATACTGTACATTACCTTCAATCTGACCTCTACAATAATGACATTGAGACTATATCAAGGTCACAAAGAATATGTAAGTTTTTCTGCATTTGACACTACAGTTTTCCTTTGTTAAACATGTGAACACAGATGGATAGTGGGATTCCTTTAAACTTTCAATTTTGTTTCAAGTGGGTCTGAAAGGGCAGATTTTTATGGTTTCTAATACATGAGCACAATCATTCAATGGAAATAAGAAATCTAAAGTCATTTAAATAGTGCTGTCTATAAAAGGACCACACATTTAACCCCCTCATCGCCTGTTCCCAGGTCTCTTAGGACCACACATTTAACCCCCTTGTTGCCCGTTCCCAGGTCTCTTAGGACCACACATTTAACCCCCTTGTCGCCTGTTCCCAGGTCTCTTAGGACCACACATTTAACCCCCTCGTCGCCTGTTCCCAGGTCTCTTAGGACCACACATTTAACCCCCTCGTCGCCCGTTCCTAGGTCTCTTAGGACCACACATTTAACCCCCTCGTCGCCTGTTCCCAGGTCTCTCCCGTGACCTCTGACCTCACTACTGTTCTGTGCAATGTGTCTAATACCAATCTTACTTTCCGGATCCCGTCATCTACCTACACTCCTCCTCCTAATCTAAACCCAGCTACTTCAGAAATTAATCAGAAAATGCTCATCCTACATTTCCATATTGTTTTTTTTTACCTGTTCCTCTTTTTGCACACAAATCTACAATCAAACCATGTAAATAAACACTGCACACAACACCACAATGTTCAGTTCTGATTTTTTCACTGCACACAATTTACTACAAGTTACATTCTGAGATATCAGTTTAACTCATGATAGAGTGATAATAGTATACAGTGGTGCTTAGGTAATCCGGACGCAGCACCTTCCGGACAAATTTTATGGGGAATCGAATTCTTACACATTATTTTGCATCGTTAATCTGGAAATTTGTGTTACAGATTCAGAAAGTAAGTTTTTACAACAAAACGTTAAAATGCATTGAAAATTGTATCATAAATTATAGCAGGGAGTAAATTGTAAAGAAAACATAAGCTATATGTTGTCCGAATTGAAACAAGTACCTACATCCATTAACACCTCCCTAATTAGGTTGTCATCTTCTCTATGTGGATTAAGCATTATGTGTTGATCAAGACATTGTGCCAATTCTGCGATGTGTGTTGTATTGAATTGTAAACAAATCTGCAGCACATCATTAAATCGTCTTGACCTATTAAATGGACTGGACGTCATGTCGTGTGAATACATTTAATTAAAATGTACACATGTCAGATGTACTCCGCCGTGTGTTAATGAGAGTGTGTAAGTGAGACATTCTAGTAATGCAGATTGTAGTTTTATGCCATTGATAGAAAATTTATTGAATGTGATAAGATATTTTCATGTATAAAATGTCATGCATGTACATTGTACCTGTGCATGATTGACTCTCGTTACAATGCCATAGAGGAATTTTAATCTCTGGAAAACAGCGAAAAAACTACTGTCACAAGTATGTGTATGACAATTCAGTCCTGTGCATACAGATGCATGTAATTCTAATGTCGCTTTCTGTTCACTTCTTAGTGGATCACCAAAAAAAAAATTAAGTGCCTGTGGTCAGATTTTGCTGGGAACCAAAGTGTCCAAATTAACAAGGCTCCACTGTATATTATTAAACAGACTCTTTTCACAACACCATAGATTTACTCTATCATACCAGAATGTATTGAATATTTTAAAACATACCATATTTTTTTAACGTTTACATTGAAAGAGATCAAAAGTATACTAGCCAGTTTGATCTTATCCAAAATAGATCTACGTGACACACAAAGAGCTACTATAACAAAAACCCACTACAAATAACCTTTCACTAACACCCTTTGTTACCATGACGCAGATAAACAAAGGGGATCAAAAACAATAAAAAACGATGGGGACACTGGCATGCTATGCGGAAGAATTCAAAAACTACAAGGTCATTCCAAGGTCACGAATATGTACATCACAAAACAAGCAAGACTTGCATTCTTAGATCAGCATCTACAGTGTCTATCTGCAGGAGCCGAGACGTTGGACTTACCTTCATCCTAAAGAATGTTATACTAGTCAGCAAATCTACCGTGGACTTCAGGTCTTGAAGGCGAGCCCGGTCTGAAGCGGGGAAGTTATTCTGCAGAGAAATATCCGTTTGTAAATTTCACTTCGCCTCTACATACAAAATCTTGCCATCTAAAACAATTTTCACTCTCTAGCATACAAACCTAAGTACCTATGCCTATAGGTTTCACTACTTCAAGATAAACTTCCTTCTCTCATTCAGATATGACCCACACGGAAAACAGCATCTTTTTATGGTATTTTCTGTTTTGTTCATAGGGTATTTGAATTTGTGGGTGTATGGCCATATCACAAATATTTGGAAATTCACCGCCAAGTTAAAGTCTCGAAAGCTTTACTTTAAACCTAATCATGTACAGATTTACAGTACGACCGTCTTTTGAGTGTTCGAGAAAAAAGCTGGACTTACTCTATACATGGAGAGATCAATACGGAGGGAATTATGAAGCTGGTCTAATAACTTCACAAACTTCTCTTTCTGAAAAACAAATATCATCTTTCAATTTCAAGTTGATGCTAAAACCATAGTTAACAGCAAAATTGGAAAAAAAATGTATTATACCATTTTGTCTTTAGAGAATCATATTGCCCTAAAATATTGTGAGATATATGTACTTCAAATATCTATCAAATTTATTATGATCAGCAATTTATTTCAATTAGCAATGCTTTACACACATTCACATTATTTAATTACAAAATGGCAATGTAAAAAAAAAATTCGAAGTTATCAGTAAAATTATAGAGATAAATAGATAAAGCCTTTTTTAGAGTTGGCAAGTATGGTAAAACATGAAAAAACATAAACTCAGCAGAGCTTTTAACCGACATAAATTTCTCACAGGCACCTAAAACAATGTTTTACTTTAAAAGCAAAATTATGAAAGACCATTCAGGCCTTTTAAAAATATGCACTGTGGACAATAACACATTGAGATGACATCTTCTCGAGTAAAATCTTAGAATCACGTACCCCAAAATTAGATGCTGCGAATCGGTCACTGGCAGAAACAGCAGTGCTGGCCGTGGTGTGTGCATAGAAGGCGTTTATGTTGGCGAGTAGTGTACTCATAACTGCTGGAACTCCAGGACACATGTATTTAGTGGACAGGCAGGAAAAATGTCTGGAATTCGAGAAATTACTCAAAATCACCAAAATGTTGACAAGATTTCCTGGTGATATTTAACTGAGGTTGGTATTTACAGTGTAACATTGGAGACACCTCTAAACCGACACGAAATGCATTTAATTTCAGATTTTCAATTCATATTAATGGAGAAATAAGATATTGTTATAGTTATATGAATAAATATAACTCATAAACCCCTTGTCCTTTTAAAAATTTAAAAAGCGCATGCATACATTTGTGGATCAGTGGTGGATTAATGTTTACTTACGTCATGGCTTGGTAAATTGACTCGATACCATATCTCATAGCAAACTCGTCGACAATCTCCTGGGCAGGCTCATCAAAGTACACTTTCCAAGCTTCATCCTGCTGTTATCAAATTTAGATAGGAGTCATTTCTTACAAGTATATGCATCTTTTAAAATATATGATTACATAAACTGACAAAGGTGAAGGGAACTTGAATAAGGTCATATATCAAATGTCTTTCAATGAAGCATACAGGTTCAAAACATAGCTGGGGGAAAATGTCTACGCAGCTCCCACAACTTTGATGACACAAAAAGTAGATTTAAACAGATTGTGAACAGTTTTGTATAACTCTTCAGACTGTTTGCAATCCTTACTGTATGGATTGAATGTATAAATGAAATACTCAGAATTTAAACAAGAGGTCATCATTCACTTGATCAGTGTTTTTATAGACATTTATTCACATCTACATGAACCACATAGGGTCATCGTATACTGTTGGAGCCCTTTTGTGGCCCCATCCAGATGCTGAGTGTTTGGCGATGGAACTGTCACTACCTGTTTTACAACTTAGGTCTGTCGCGGCTGGGATTCGAACCCCAACCTTCCGCATGCAGAACAAACACAAAAGTCTAGACCATGGCAATATAAAATTTGATGAGAAAAACTCCCATGAGCCCTCATGTCAGGCAAGTTAAAGTGACGACTGTGATTAATGATGTACGACTTCGGGTCAGGCGAGCTAAAGTGACAACTGATTAATGTTGTAGGACCTCAAGTCAGGTGAGCTAAAGTGACGACTGATTAATGTTGTAGGACTTAGGGTCAGGCAAGCTAAAGTGACGACTGATTAATGTTGTAGGACCTCGGGTCAGGCGAGCTAAAGTGATGACTGATTAATGTTGTAGGACCTCGGGTCAGGCGAGCTAAAGTGACGACTGATTAATGTTGAAGGACCTCGGGTCAGGCGAGCTAAAGTGACGACTGATTAATGTTATAGGACCTCGGGTCAGGCGAGCTAAAGTGACGACTGATTAATGTTGTAGGACTTCGGGTCAGGGGAGTTAAAGTGACGACTGATTAATGTTGAAGGACCTCGAGTCGGGCGAGCTAAAGTGATGACTGATTAATGTTGTAGGACCTCGGCTCAGGGGAGCTAAAGTGATGACTGATTAATGTTGTAGGACCTCGGGTCGGGTGAGCTAAAGTGACGACTGATTAATGTTGTAGGACCTCGGGTCAGGCGAGCTAAAGTGACGACTGATTAATGTTGTAGGACCTCGGGTCAGGCGAGCTAAAGTGACGACTGATTAATGTTGTAGGACCTCGGGTCAGGCGAGCTAAAGTGATGACTGATTAATGTTGTAGGACCTCGGGTCAGGGGAGCTAAAGTGATGACTGATTAATGTTGTAGGACCTCGGGTCGGATGAGCTAAAGTGATGACTGATTAATGTTGTAGGACCTCGGATCGGGTGAGCTAAAGTGACGACTGATTAAAGCTGCATAACTTACTCCTTTAGCATCAGGAAGTTTCACTGATCCTCCGGCCTGCTCACATAGGTAGTGAAACAAATTCTGGAAAGAAAGAACAAAATACAAAGCAAACTTTAATTGTACATGTTCTAAAATACTCCCACTTTCTTTGTGTATATGTATTACAGATTTACCTATCAATAGACTGCTGGAATTTAAGAAATATACTCCTCTACATAAATAGGTATAATGTATAAAATATACTATCTATATAAACAGGTATAATATATCAACACGCTGATCTATAGACAGGTGTACATGGTACAGGGCCACTTTCTCCTTCCCTTAGATCTCTACACTGATGTGTTATCTGAAACCTGTTAAGCAGGGCGGGCACTCGCGAGTGCTTGCCTCTAGCACCAAAGGATTATATTAGGAATGTTTGCGGGCGCCCGCTATGCTGAACATGCGTCTGACTGCTTACCTCGTGTAGATGGTACGGGGCCACTTTCTCCTTCCCCTTGATCTCTTCACTGATGTGTAATCTGACTGCTTACCTCATGTAGACAGGTGTACTGTACATGGTAAGGGGCCACTTTCTCCTCCTCTTTGATCTCTACACTGATGTGTAATCTTATTACTTACCTCGTGTAGACAGGTGTACTGTACATGGTAAGGGGCCACTTTCTCCCCCCCCCCTCCCCACCTTGATCTCTACACTGATGTGTAATGTTATTGCTTACCTCATGTAGACAGGTGCACTGTACATGGTAAGGGGCCACTTTCTCTCCCCCCCCCCCCCCCTTTGATCTTTACACTGATGTGTAATCTGATTGCTTACCTCGTGTAGACAGGTGTACTGTACATGGTACGGGGCCACTTTCTCCTTCCCTTTGATCTCTACACTGATGTGTAATCTGACTGCTTACCTCATGTAGACAGGTGCACTGTACATGGTACGGGGCCATTTTCTCTCCCCCCCCCCCACCCTTTTGATCTTTACACTGATGTGTAATCTGATTGCTTACCTCGTGTAGACAGGTGTACTGTACATGGTACGGGGCCACTTTCTCCTCCCCTTTGATCTCTACACTGATGTGTAATCTGATGGCACCAGATACAGCCGACTTATCTGTCCTCTTTTCTGGAGTATTATGGAACATAAATAAACGACATTGCCCAATTAAAAATCTAAATTCATATATTTACAGTTACTAAAGCCAATCAACTCAAACAGGTTTTATCTGTGAGATTATTTTAAGGCTTTTACTGTCATTAATGACTACAGCTGATGCACAAGGACCATTCAAAAAATACACTTATTTATAAATTTTATAAAATTGTCAAGATTTTTTTTCCCCATTTCATATTACCCCAAATTTAGGAATACTTCTCGATACAAATGAAGCAAAAGTCATGGTTTATTTCAATTTCATTCTATTACCTATATGGCTGGAGTAACAGTAACTCCTAAATCACTGGAGCATGCTAAGAAAAACATCACCAATTTTCTCAGTACTTTACAATGAACATTATGAACCAATTAGATAAAAGTATGACATAAAACCCAATGGATTGCTTGCATATGTTGATGTCACTCATACGTTGATGTAAATCCCCCCCCCCCCCCCCCCACACTTGATATACATACATTTTATCTATAATATTTCATGATACAGAGCTTGTATATAGAATTTTTGAATAGCCCTTGTACTTCACATAAGTCAAATTACAATAAGCAATTTTATCAAAAAGTTATCAGGGGCATTTTCCATTTTATTTATCAATGGGCTTGGCAAGGGGCTACTACTCTAGCAAAGCATGCACATGCATTTTGGGCAAGAATCAAGGGAAATAAATTATAAACTAACATGAAATGTGATTCTCAGAATTATTCCAAAAATTTATTGGGGAGGGGAAGGGGGACCACAAGGTTGATTACATATCATAGCCCAGTCAAAATTTCCATTCTTTTATTGTTAATCATGTTAACATTGACAGGATATATTTAATCAATTAATACAAGATTTTACTGAAAAAACAAAATTTGGAATGTTACAGTATCATGTGGTTCAAATTCAATAAGAAAGTCATGCAAAAATTAAATCAAACAAAAAACACCAAGAAACCTACATGCACATGCAATCAATACTGTTACTAGCAAACCTGCACAGAAAGTTCAAACTCGGAGCTACCCTACAACATGCGATTTTATAGAGCACAATACTGGTTAATCATTTTCAGTTTGATAACTAGAGTTTTGTTGGTTAACATTCAAGTTCAATATACAGGGTTTATTCACGGTGGAGAAACTATAATGTATATATATAGTACATGTATAGGGGACAAAGTGACAGGAAAAGGACTTCATGCACAGATGACTATCAACCTGATTAAGGGACCATTTCCAGGAATGACATTCAAATTTGATTTGGGCATTTCTATAAGTAGAATGTATTGTACTAAACCACCAACAGTTACTATGGCACCCTCAACCACAGTAACCAGTCTCCGTGACTCAGTGGTTAAAGTACTGAATTTGTGTTCAGAGGTTGTGAGTTCGAGCCCTGCTCATATTTTGGCCGTGCTGAACCTAACATGTAAAAAAAAATAAGCAATTTAGAAGCGAGAGCTGCAAGACCTTAAAACCTGAGGCGAGTATTGGCGTGATAAAGAGCCCTTACAGCTACAGCCGTTTCTTTAATAATGTGAGACACTTTACCTGGTGATGTCTCTCTAAACAAGTGAAAAATTCTCAAAGGGATGTAAAAACAAAACCAACAAGTACAATCCAACTTATGCTACATACGGACAAAGTTTGGTCCTGCCCTGGAGTCAGAACCTCTACCCCGGGATCATGAAATTTACAATTCTGGTAGAGGTCTACCTGCTCTACATCTCTATGGAATTAGTTTTTCTTATAGACGTGCAGTTGTGGCAGAGATGATTTTTGAAAACTAATAAATGTTTTGCAGTTTTTGCCCTATCCCTATGGCCCCAGGGGAGCAGGAGTCCTGAAAATTGCAATCATATGTTCCTCTTGTCCCAAAGATGCTTTGTACCAAATTTGAAAAGAACTGTATTGGAATTTATCAAGAAAAAGTTACGAATAATCAATTGTTACCTCACGATGACGAACACTGACCCGTTGCAATAGGTCACCTGAGTTTACTAAGGTGACCTTAACTACAAATACCTATCAAGTTCTGTTGGTGGCATTCCTTTGACTTCAGTTTATAATTCTCATTATTGAATGTTGTGAGGAAAAGCAAAAAATAAACTAAGAAATGTTTTGAGATCAGCAGGATTTTTTGGGGTTGTGAATCGTAAAACTGTGATTGTGAATTTACTGTACAATCTACACAATATCAGTGATATTCTCTCTACAGGACAGAACGCTAAGTTGTTGACAATTGACCAGCAAAAAAAAATATAATTGTTTTATATATATATAAAGAAACAAGGGACATTTGGAAGGTTTACAGATGCTGATACAGATAGGAGACATTCAATAGTGGAGAGTGATGCTCATTTGTCTTTGACTTTTTTTTTTTGAGTCATGAACTGACCTAGATTATACCACACATCCATGTCACCGCTAAGCGTGGTGACGTCGATAAGAGTCTGACCCAGAAAATCATCCGACTCTCGTGTGAATTTTTGACGCAGTCTGGATTTTATATCATCATCTTCATCCCTGTAAGAGTGTTTCCAACAAAACACAACATTTAGAAGGTTGAGCTAAAACTAAAAAAAGTCAATATATTGTAAAAATGCTGATCAGAGCATGGCTGGCTTGTCTAAACTCCATGTGTTTGGAGTTACCATGGAGACAGACAAATCAACCAATCAATGAACAAGACTGGCCCTAGTAGAACTCCAATACTTTCATTATATGTCCACTGCTTTTGACTTTTGCTACGAGTCTTCCAAAACTGTAAAAGATGTTTGCTCCACAGCATTTCGTTATGAGCTTTTTATGTACACTGTATTCAACAACAGTTTCATGCAGTATTTATGAGAATGATTATTAAAAAAAATGTCTCGTGGTTGTTAGTTTAGGAGCAGACACATCTTACAGTACACAGCCTTTGCACTCTAGTACATGAGAAGCTTAGAAGAAGGAAAGCAGCACCTTGCTGGCCCTAGAGCTGACAAGTGTCGATCAACTGTCGACCAACTGTGAAAGCAAGAGAGAAGCTAAAAATAAGCGTGACTGGCAGTGACACATGAAAGCATGGAGGTATAACCGAAAAATAAATAAAGACAAAACAAGATTTTCAAGAGATTGTCCTAAAAACCATGCCATAAACTAACCACACAGAGATACAAGTAAAGTAGTGCGTGGCAACGGCATGGCGTGGGAACTTACCCAAATTATACCACACATCCATTTCTCCACTTAATGTACGCACTTCGACAATGGTCTGACCCAAGAAGTCATCAGATTCCCGGGTCAATTTCTGCATAAGTTTTGATTTCAAATCGTTGTCTTCATCCCTAAAACAAGGGCTAACTTGTGATGCACACATACAGTGAACAAAAGAAAAACCTCATTGAATGCTCCTCAATCTCGGGTACTAAATTATGCTCCATGTCAGTTTTTGAAAAGCATCTCGAAGACAGCATTATATGATGTCTTTTTAATCTTGCTTTATAGGAGAGAGTCATCCAAATCAAAAGAAAAAATACTTCATTATCAAATAAGTCTATTGATTTCCCTTCTTTCCCACCTAGTAAAGGAACATTCAGCACCCTGTTAAACAAACCAGCATACTTGTGCTCAGCTAATTAAGCACAATCTCAGTTCACACATATACAAAAAGAACTGGAGAGGTGAATACATGAACTTGATTTTTTTTGCCCCATCACAAATTTGAAAATATCTCTATAAGCTGTTGTTAAACCTATACATACAGACTTAAAGAATTTCAAAAATGTGAATGGGCAATTGCAGAAATGCACAAGAAAATATGATAGAAACCCTGAAAGAAAACTTCTGCATTAGCATGAACTTTTGTCATTAATAGTATTTTTGAAATCTTCATTAAAAAGAACATTTACTTATAATTTTATTCTCTACATCAATATCACTCAATTATCAAGTTTAGAACAGACATCGATTGCATGCAAACAATGATAAAAACCAATTACTTACCAAACTCTAACTTTAATTCTATCTGACGAATTATGGCACTCACTAAAATTTCAAAAAGCTTTTGAAAATCATAAACTTCTGTCGTCGGATATAACATTTACAACCAATCAAATGTAATTATGTGAGTAATTCTCAAAAGAAAAAAATCTGATTACAGACTCTCTGGCTCAGTGTAAGCCCACATGCTGATAATCGCTGGGTGAACATCATAATTTTACATCCAAATTACCCAACAAATCATATAACACATCAACAGTTAAAACACATAACTTGATAATAGGGGACAATGGTCTACATTTTTCAAAAGCTGCACATGAGTTATTTCCCCCGAATATGGGAGCATACAGTAGTCCAATACCAGGACTATATGGAATATTCTATAATAAATACGACCCTGTAAAACTCAGTAGAGGAAAGAATAATAAATACGACCCTGTAAAACTCAGTAGAGGAAAGAATTTAATAATGTAACCATGACAATACACTGTTCGGTGATACTAGTTATATGTAATGAAAGACATGTCCCTAACTCCTGGTGTTCGAGGTAAACTGCAAAAGTGTAGACCATTGGTTCGAACGAAGATATATGATTAAATTCCAACTATATAAAAGAATAATACACTGAAGCCATTAAAATAAATCACCAAGGTCATTACTTACAAATAGAACTTTTCGTTCCAGTCTGGGTTGAGGTTCTGTGGGACGGTTTTTGTGCGCTTTTTCACTTTACCTACTTGGACAGTGACGTAAGGATCGCTGGTACCCGTTTTATCTTTGCCGATAAGGCCTTGAGCACATATCACTGAAAAATTCCAAGGCAATAAATTCACATTTGATGTCTGACAATAAAGTTTTCTAATAATATAAAATCTCCGCTTTCTAAGAAACTATATATTCTTTCTAGTGAACTTACATTCTTAAATTTCACAAGTCACTAATATCTATTTTGATATCTAAACTTTAAAATCCTTTCATGCAATTTTTAAAAATGTTGTAAAACGTCTTTTAAATTCCAAAACTTTCTTCCTATTATAGTCATGCAGAAAGAGTTAGGTTCACAAAGAACATAATTTGGCCCTGTAAAATTCTAAAATCTGTTGATTTTGTGTAAAGGATAAAAAAATCATCAATAGTATTCACTTGTCTCTTATCATGACATCATACTCCCCTGATTTTTTGGTATGATATCATAATCTGTGTCATTTATTCCCAAATTATGACATCATACTCCTACTAAATTTTGTTTACTCCCAAATTTTTGAAGCTGTATAAAAGATGCAAATTTCCTTGGCTTATATTGTCCATTTATTACACATATCCCAAATTCTGGTCAACATTTTCTAATGATAGGTTAAAACAGCTTAATTGAGTATAAACTCTTTGGATCATGGACTGGGGCAATGCAATATCAAAAGTTAAATATATCTGCTTTAATTTACAAAGTGTTGAATTCCCTTTACTCTTATAATTTAACTTGATGAATATTAAATTTTCTGGCATGAATAGAAGATTGAGGCTTTGTCTTTATATTTATGTAGAAAACACAATCCGACATTTCATATAATTGCATATAAACAGGGCCGTTTATGCCATTAATGAATCTAGTTCTTTGTTGTAGTTTTTTTTATCTAGAGGGAGATGCCATAACTCACTAAAATATGCCCTTAGGCTAAAACGCTCACCTAAGTCACCTTGCTCATGCAGGAATAAAAATCCTTAAATCCCTATTTTAAACCTACTCTGGGTCATTGAAATGAAGAAATTCGAACCTTATATAAGTACATGAGGAAACTTCCATACTAATTACTTATGGTGGTATACTAGTGGGTATTAAAAGGAAATCTGTCCAAACTTTTTCCTTGGAAAAAAGCATGGTCCTTCATTCAACAAACTTAAATTCCTTTTACCGAAACACATCTTGTGGTGAGTTTGGTTGAAATTGGCCTACGGATCTGATGAAGAAATTGAAAAAGTGTGAAAAGTTTACACCATGCGCACCAACAATAAAAGACAATTGACAAATTTTGATCAGAAAAGCTCAAGCCAGTCTATGGCTCAGGTGAGCTAAAAAGGCACTGTACTTGTACTTATTTTAGCAGGATTAAAATTTTAGCAACTTTGGTGGTGAATTTATAATTGTGTTAAAATATCAAATTCTTTATTTGTCCATTATCATACACAGAAGAAGCACTAAATCATGCTTACACTAAATAGTGCATCAGCTACGAACGTGCCAAATTTTAAATACGCCAAACTATAAGTACATTTACAGTATATACCAATGTGCCGCTGGGATGATTAAGTATGTTAAAGAATTTAAGAAATTGTGCATTGCACAGATTAACATGCATCTATAAGTCCTGATTTCCAGGTCAGAAGGAGACAATGATTAAACACACAACAGTAACAGTGTTGTGGACACCACTGGAAATACATCCATAATTTACAAAGGGAAGTGAGGGGGGATGCCATCAGCACATTGGTACACCATTCACATGAAGTATTTTTTTTTTTATATCTACCATAAAAATAGTCATGCTGATCAATATATAATGTGAGAACTAAATCTAAATCTACTAACACCTTTTCCTAAAACCAAAACAAAGTTAATGTTTGTAGACGTACATGATTCTACTTTTATGCAATATTTCTATAGCATTTAGGAGATAATAAAAAAAAAAATTAAAAAGAAGAAAAATAAAAGGACTGCCACGTGACCTGTCATGTGACCTATGCTAAAAAGTTGTTCAGTATCGTATTTTCTTGGAATGGTTAAATCCCAGTATTTAGATTCACGCCCGGATACGGTGTTACTATATTCTCTTTATCAGCTTATTTATCAGCTTATACGTGTAAGGATTAAGAGATTAATGATGTTCCAACACTTGGTACTCAGCCTGCTAGGATTTTAAAGCTTTCTAGCAAAAATAATACACAGATCATATATATTTAGGGTAAGTAGATCATATTGTGTCAAATGGCTGGTTCAGAAGGACAAGCAGCATGTAATGCATGAATTCAATATCCACTTCTTCATATAGGGCTCACGGCGGGTGTGACAGGTTGACAAGGGATGTTTACTCCTCCTATAGGCACCTGATCCCACCTCTGGTATATCCAGGGGTCCGTGTTTGCCCAACTCTCTATTTTGTATTGCTTATAGGAGTTATGAGATTGATCACTGTTCGTTATCTTCACCTAGGCATCTGATCCCACCTCTGGTGTGTCCAGGGGTCCGTTTTTGCCCAACTCTCTATTTTGTATTGCTTATAGGAGTTATGAGATTGATCACTGTTCGTTATCTTCACCTAGGCACTTGATCCCACCTCTGGTGTGTCCAGGGATCCGTGTTTGCCCAACTCTCTATTTTGTATTGCTTATAGGAGTTATGAGATTGATCACTTTTCGTTATCTTCACCACTAAAAGTAAGGGCACCACACACTAGGAAGGCATTAAAAACAAAGGCTACAGCTTATAACACCCCCTTCCCCTGCTGTATGGTTCATGAATGAATATATTAATATAAGCAATACTTGTGTATTAATTCAAAATCTAATTGCCTAGCTGGGTAGCTCAGTAGGTTAATGTGTCGAGTCTAGATAGGGTTTTTAATTTTTTTTTTCCAGATTACTTTCTTTTAAAAACTGTATTTTTCAATTTAATAAGGGAAATTTGAAGTTTTCAATTTCAAAAATATTATTGTACATATTCTTCACATTCCGTCCACATCGGATTTCTTGGGTGTGTTATACCTCCTTAAAGTAAAGACCAATATAACTCTTATCATAAACAGACACTGAACAGACCAACAGAAAGATGTCTCTTCTTCTCTCAGTCACATCCCTCTTCTTCATTAGTTCATCCGATTTTCATGAACTCTTATTTTCATTTGCATCAAAATTTTAATTGCATCCACATGGAGATTATTCACTGTATCTGATTCAAATGAAATTATTACATCATATTTTTAAAAAACTATTAAAACTAACAGATGCCAGAACTTAACATATGGCTTAATTACTATTGAAAATTTTAAAAATCATTTAACATAATTATTACTGAGAATTAAAAAAAACCATTTCACAAATATAAAATGTTTATATCTTTCATCAACTTTCAACACATCCATTGAGGTTGTACTGACATATCTGGAATCTTGTCTAATTGAGCACACACTTATTTCTTTAAGAAAATAATATTTTGATGATCCAATACTTTACCCTTTGCTTGATCTAATGTTATCAAAATTCCTGGTATTGCGTTTGAGGACATCAATTTTTCAATAAGTTCATTAGCATTAGATATATATAACTCTTCAATCTTGCCATGTGAACACGGTTTAAATTTAAAACTTTGAATTTGCTTAAATATCATTTAATTTGAAACAAAATTTAATGTGTATTCATGTGAATGAAACATTACATTAGTAATTTCTCAAAACAAACAAAAAAGATTATTGTGATTAGTATATAAAGAAAAACAAATCTAGCTAGGTATTAGAGAGATTATGAAGCCCAGTCATTTTCCAACAGTTTAAGAATTTTGCCCTACTATTTGGTTGCATACACACCAGAGCCCATGTTAATATCATATGGAAGAGTAATAACTTGGATTATATGACTATAGGGGAGTACAGACTGAGAAGCAGACAGTGAGGGGTACCTGTCAGGGTGATACTCGCGGACCATTTTGAGGTGCCATCCAAAATATTTTGTTTGGCAGCCTCCTTATAGCCAGAATGTAGAGCAGGCCCAAAATCAAACACTTCCCTGCCAAAAATGAAATTTAACATAGATCACAAAAACAGCACAACATTCAAGCTCTGTGATGGTCTATGTCTGTTCAGTCAGGCACCACACACTGTTAACATTTACACTGGCTCAACAGACACAGACTGTCCATTTTGACATTAAAAGTAGGCAGACATATGATCACCTTGTGTTGCATTGGAATAAATATTCGTTTTTCTTATAAGTTTTAAAATGTACCCCTCCTCCTCCCTTTTTATTATATTTCAATTAGGAAATGACATAAACCCTGCATTTGGAGTCATCTGTTAAGAATTTGAAATTTCATTGTGGTGACTCTGTGATCATATGCCCACCTGTGCTGGCTGGATGGCTACAGTCACACCGGTCATCTGGCTTACCAGTAATGGCAATTTTAGCTGACCACTTGGACGTTCCCTCCAACACACTTTGTTTCACAGCTTTCATATGGCCAGTATGTGACTTTTTGTCCACACCAAATACATTTCTAATGAACAAGATTATCATCAGATCTTATAGATAAATATGCATGAAATACAATATCCTCTAATTTATGAAGAATCCATTTCTAATCTGTTCAGATTTCATCCAACTACTGTAAAAGTGGTTATTTACACGCGGTCTCGTAATAAGCAAATTTCCTCCACACATATAGTTACAAATATTTGATATAATACATCAAATACATATTATATTCAGTTATGGTATATTTTTTCCCCATCGTAATGTTGGTCATGGAAAACGCGTACTTAACCCCCCGCGTAAATAACCCCCAGCGTAAATAACCACTTTTACAGTATCAGAATCAGAGTTCTATTAATGTCAACTGATAAACACTAAATCGACCGTTTTTGCTGATTTCAATGTCAAACAGAAAAAATATTTCCTACATACAATACCCTGCTTGGCTGGGTCTGAATAGATCAATTAAGGTCTGGCACTATTGTCATTATGACCTCACACATCTGGCCTCACATTGAACAATACTGAGCCTTTTGTTTTCATTGGTTCAACTAAAACTGTCCTAAATGGATTAATTATACTGTAGAAATATTTTTTTCCTGGTACAAATTTCCGCCATCTTCAGCCTTAAAAACTTATATCGTTCCATGGCGAATCTCTGTATGAAAGGGAAATCTTCACTGTCCAGTTTGCTTGACCTTTGACCCTCAAATACCAAAATTGTTCAAGGTCATTTTTAACTCATGGTAAAGGTCTGTATGAAATATGATGACTTATGTGGAAAGAGAAATTACTTATGGCCCCAAACCATTTCACTATACAGCATTCAGCACACTTGACCTTTATATCCTGATTCCGTAGGGTTCACCCTCGTACTATGATGCTGAGTCTGTACATACATGCGAGTGATTCCAGGTGAAAAGAAAATTAAATCACCTAAAGCTTGGATACCAGTCTGTCTATGAACAGACAGACATTCCCCCCCCCCCCCCAATTGTTGTAGGGATATTTACTTAATTTTAGATGCACCATTAAAACTGAAAGAGGTCACTTACTTGATGAGTTCAAATATCTCTGGTTTGTTTCTTTCCCTGATTTTCATTCTGTCTCTCATTGCCATAATGATGTTCTGCGTCTTATCCTCAGCACCATGTTTAGAGCTCTTTTCCGCAGCACCTGTAAGAGGGCCACACTTCATCAGTCTACCTGTGTATCTCAGGTGAGTTATTCCCAAACAGCAAAGGGCACACTTCATCAGTCTACCTGTTATCTCAGGTGAGTTATTCCCAAACAGCAAAGGGCAGTAAACATCATTGTCACTGTTCCTTACTTTTTCAAAAGATTCTTTTCCCCATCATTTGTCTTCAGTATAAAGAGCAATGTGGGAGGGGCCCCATGTGGCACATTTTACACTTCTTAATTTCAAAACAGGTTTTAAACTGTGAAACCTAGTCAAATAAACTTGTTTGAAGATGATGCCTTTAGATATATAGGATCACGATCATGACTGCAGTGGCTAAGCCACATGATTGTCACAGATTTAAACAGATTTAGGATTTCAATAGAAAATGGATTTTATTTTTTTATTTTCAAAGATTTTTACGTACATTTTGCTTTGGATAATTAACACAGAGAACAAGTTTTACCTATGTACCATTTTCAAACCAAAGTTGCAGCTGCACAGATACTGGTGTACAAAATATGTTATGACAAGTAGGAAAGTATGTGATCTATAGAGCAACATGTGCTTAAAAATTGTAAATTTTTGACAAAAATGATGAAATTTGAAATTTTCATTAACTTTATGATCTTCCTATGAGCTTAGAATATGTTACAAGTTAAAACTGACACTTATTTTCAGATAGAGGTGATCTGGTTCAATACATAAGGCATACATGGGAATGATGTGATACATCTATATATCATTATACAGTAACTTGATCCGAAGAGTTGGATCACATCGAGTTGACAGGCGCAGATCATCAGATCACACGAGACACAAAGCATCAAGTTTGATCTGATGATCCATGCCTGTCAACGAGACATGATCCAACTCTTTGGATCAAGTTATGGTAGTAATGATAAATTCATTATATACCCCAGTGTGTATTCTTAAATCCACATTTACAAGATAATAAATGTAGTCCAAATTACCAAAACACACAGACATACAGTGGAATTATATTTTGTGAGTTTTGTATGTGACGCGGTCGATGTTTTCCAAAAAACGTGTGGATGCATTGTGACGTTATCAGTTTCAGAGGATACAGAAACTGAAAGCCACAGTGTGGTGATCTGGAAAATAGGATCACACTCTGTGAAATCAACAGTATCAAAAAATGAAACATAGATGGGTATATATAAGTATTAGATCCAATCCTGAAGATTGGTCTCCAAAATGCAGGTGTGATTGATGATGCAACAAGTCATTTCCTGGTAATTTTTATGGACCTTTTTATTGACAATATGTACATTCCCAGTTTTAAATTCAAAATAGAAAACAGGAACAATTTTCTTTCATTAAAGATTTATCTACATGGCAATTGTTTCCATTGGATATGATCCATGAGAAATGATGGCTTTCTTTTAAAATTTTGGTCTTCGCAGGAGGGTCAGGAGATTCTCAGAGACATTTTGATATGTTCGATTCTTGGAGCCTCCAATACAGAGGACATCATGTATGATAATAGTTTTCTCAGAGCTGCGTAACCCGGATCCCTTTAATGTAGAACAAGATGTGTTTGTGAAACACAAATGCCCCCTGATAATGGCCAATTCCGAAGATGGCCAAGGTCACAAGGACTAATATCTTGGTACCAGTAGAAAAATCTTGTCACAAGAAATGCTGATGTACAATATGAAAGCTCTAATATTTACCATTTAGAAGTTATGACCTATGCATGATCAAATTTGGGGCCATATCAGGCTCTTATCTTCCCTTCCTCCTTTGTTTTGACTTTCATATGTTTACATTCCTAATGCTTTTGCCTTTTGGTATCTTTACAAATTGTAATGATAGCTATTTTCTCATGAATATGCTGCACTTTTGAACAATGTGCGTATGAATCTTGATAAATATAGTATGTCTATTTATCGACTAGGAATTCTGAAAATAATGAAATAAGAATTTTTGAAAATACATGACAGTATAATTTTGCCAGCATACTTTCAGGAAGCGCAAACACCAACGTTAAACGTTGCAGTTCATACCCTCGAGTATTTTCAAAAATGTTATTTATTTCTTAAACATTACAGCTATTAAATGTATAGCATAGAGTTAAATGACAATCGTGCATATATATTCATGAAATGTTGTCTTAAAAAACAAGAGGTCCATGGGCAATAGTGGGCACCAGAGAATCACACACACAAAACCCCCCAAATAAATTAGTCGCATGCAACAAGTGCACCTTTCTAACTGAACGTCATCTTTTCTGGGGGTGTTGTCTTTGTGATAAGAAATGAAGATCATTACTGTGTTTTCTAACTATTTTTATTTTTGCCCTGAACTTGGCCAGTTGACTTTTGTATGAAACAACATCTGGTCATAAGCAACCTTTATTTCATATGTGTATACTTAAGGAATAAATGGCTAGCTTATCTGTATTAGGGGGACATGAAAAATGGCAAGAGTAATTTGCATAATCAGTTAAGTTGGGCTAGTATCATCATGTGTTACAAGTGGAAAATTAACTTTGGTATTATCTACACAGGACAGTTTTTTTTATTGTTATCTAAAGGCAGAAATTAACATATTTTCTTATTAATTTTTCATAATCGAACAAATGATTTGCTCTATGGTATGATGTTGATAAAGTTTGTTATTTATTTATTGACGTAGGTTATTGTGGATTCCATCCGAGAATGCAAAGTGTAGCTTACAATCAAACAATGGAGATAAATAAATTATATAGAAAATAACTATATATCATTGTGATGGCTGAGGCACCACAGAAAAGGAACCAGCTTTGTGGCATTGTTTAAAGGAGATTAAAACTTGATCTGTAACCCATAGATATTGGTTCCTGTATATAGTATTACTTTAGATATTGGTTCCTGTATATAGTATTACATGTTCATTTCAACAGCTGCAAAAGCGTGTGCATGGAAGAAGGGATGGACGCACACACAGGTTGATCACTATAAGGCACTCGTCCATTGCAGGGCCCTTATCAATTAAAAACACATAAAAAACAGAGAAAGAAACTGTAGTAAATTTTGTGTACCATGTGACCTTCATGTTTATTGATATGTGTGATGTCATATTTCTGTGTTCCAGAGAAAAAATTGCAGCCATTACATGTGTTTTGTCAATCGCTCGACATATTCAGTCCTCGTAGAACCTATACCATGACTCATTAATGAAACAGTTGTACATAAACGTATGATTTTTTTTTTTTACAATGCCACCCTCGATATAATGCCAAAACAGGCTGGGAGAGAAGCTGGTGATATACTAAGGTTACACTGTATTGACTGCTAAAAAAATTTTCTAATGTGCACAGCACTTTCAGTTTTCATAAAAGATTTGCACTAACAAGATGACACATTGTCCGAGAACTCACGTTGCAGGCAGTCAGCATTGAGCAGGTCTTTACATTTCTCGTGACATTTGACGCCACACTCTGTGCACCTGACACCTTGTCTGACCATTCCCCACAGGAGACCACCACATTCGAAGCAGTATGTGGGAGAGGTGGCAGTCCATACCACGAAGTTGTGTGGTGTCGTGCTGGAGATCGGGTAGATTAGAGCCTGCAGAGTCTTTTTGTACACGTGCATTTTCTGAAAAGTAACCTTCACACATTTAAACTTTCCAATATCAAATGCATTGCAACTTATATTTTCATAGACATGAGTTTTATTCTCCAATAGGTATACAATACATTAAAATGTAAGTTGTTATTAGAGATAAAGAATAATTATTCTAGTTGATGTTGATAAAGCCAATAAAGATTAGTTCCAAGAAGCAAGCAACTATACAGCTTGTGTTTTCACTTTGCACAAAAACTTACCAGTTCCCCAACCTATCAATTCCTCAACTCATCAATTCCTGATCATCTCATCAATTCCTCAACTCACCAATTTCTCAACTCTTCAGTTCCTCAACTCATCAATTCCTCAACTCACCAATTTCGCAACTCATCAATTCCTCCCTCAACTCACCAATTTCTCAACTCACCAATTCCTCAACTCATCAATTCCTCAACTCACCAATTTCTCAATTCATCAATTCCTCAACTCACCAATTTCTCAATTCATCAGTTCCTCAACTCACCAGTTCCTAAACTTACCAATTCCTCATCTTTCAGGGATTGCCTTGCTACCATAGCAGAGGGTGCATTTCGTTTGGATTGCATAGTCTGAAACAGTCGTAAATCAAATTAATTAACCAATTAAGCCTCCCTCTGATAAAATATTTCAAGATCAAATTAAACATTAATTCCTTCGATAAACGTTAAAGTTTCATCAAAGCTGCATTCATAATGTACATAACAATCCAAATGTTTTAATTCACGCCCAAACAAAAATCAGAATATCACACATTAATTAGTATTTTAGGTTATACATATTTCAACTGATTTTCAGGTGGTTTTTTTTTTTTTTTTTTTTAAATTTTCACCCTTTCTTTTTCAATGTATTTTTGTCTTTGAAGTTGTTAAACACATACATGTCTGTTAATGCAGATTTATGCAATGAGAAGTGTTTTAGTGCTGACTAAAATAAACATCTGAAATGTTGATAATCACCAGGCAAACAATTAAACACTCATGATATGCGTTTCTGTCTGGGAACAGATTACTTTATCTACTAATCAATGAATTAAGGCAGTAATTTTTTGATTGATTTTAAATCAATACCTTTATCTAATCTTTGAATATTTGTATTCGATTAAATATATTTCACAGAATCCCATGCACTAAATTATACTGTTTTCATGCAAGTGTTTATTGTAATATGAATAAAAAATTGTGTGTGCCTCTAGTCGCCAAAAAATCCTCTGTATTGTCAGAGAAACTACTCTACATACACATTTATTATTCGTAAGAAACGATAAACTGTGCGAAACATTGCATTTATTCATGTTTCATTGTGCCAACACTGTGAAATATAGCTAATAATATCTGCTCAACATAAAGAACTTAATTTAAAAATATATACACATGTATCTATTGCTAGAACGGAATGTGCACATATTTAAACAGTAGAAAAGCCTGAATGTATAGATAAATATAAAGAATAGAGAAATAGTATTTTAAAATTACAAAGGAAACAAGACAAAAAAAATTTCAGCTACCAAAATTGTGTTTATAGGCCATTCACATCAAAAATATTTGTTATATCAATCAAGATTAAGAAATTTTCATGAAAGGAAACATATATAATTGAAAATGAGCAAATGTACTAAATATCCATCGCTACACAACATGTCTACTACTATAACATTACGAGATGACCAGATACCTTAAGCACCTGCAAAGGAAAAAAAAAGCCATTGTTTTAGTATTAGTGTGATTGTCTGAGGACAAACAGGACAGAAACTATCTACTTTAAGGCAGAATGAAAAGATTTCTCTCTGGTTAATTTTCTCTGAGAATAAATCAATAGCTTTGAGGAACAGAGAAACAGAAAGCCATCAAGGTCTATAAATCTCACCTTGGGAGAAATTATGCTAAGCTTACCTAAAAATAACTCAACAATTGACAATGATCTGTTGACAAATATCTGAGCTTTGATAACAACTACGACATCAACCATTTAAACTAAGAATCTGACATTGACCATTTAAACTAAGAATTCGACATCGAGCATTTAAACTAAGAATTCGACATCGCCATTTAAACTAAGAATTGAATATCCGATCAGGTGGCATGATGTCTCATCATATTTTAAAGTTAAAATATATATAGACACTCCCTGTGGTATATATTGCTTTGAAGTTCTTTAACAAAGTCAATTATTTTTATCAGTTCATTGCAATATCATGTATGGTTTGAGTTAGCTTGAATTTGGTAAGTCTTCATTCTTGGATTTCTCGAAAATTAATTATCTCAAACTTAAGTTTGAGTTTACTTTTATTTTGAGCAGTCAAAATTTGAGCAAAATTTCAGACTTAAGTCCAAGTTTCGACTTAAGTTTCTTTCGAGTAATCAAGGCCTGGCTTTTCAAGGCTACCAATATCTGAAACTTCTATCCCTGTATTATCATACATTTTGATACATTTTTTCTATCACAGATTCTATGTAGAGTACCTGGGTTTATACCGGTCCATCAAAGGCTGACTTAATATCAGCAATTAAATAATGAAATCACACTACCTTAGTGAATTTAGCGTGAGTTTCAGTACTTTAAATAATGAAATCACACTACCTTAGTGAATTTAGCGTGAGTTTCAGTACTTTAAATAATGAAATCACACTACCTCAGTGAATTTAGCGTGAGTTTCAGTACTTTAATGAACTCGCACTACCTTAGTGAATTTAGTGCGAGTTTCCGTACTTTTAAATATCCGACTACTAGCTGTTGTTATCAAAGTTCCATCTTCACCATATATGGTCAAATATCAACTCTTCTATTACAGTATTATATCTTTTGCTGTTATATCAAATTTAGTACGTAAAAAATAAAATTAATGTATTGACTGCTATTACATAACTTGAATTGGCAGTTCGCAAGAACTATAAAACAGAACAATATGTAAGTGTACAGCCGTGATTTAATTCAGATGGACTCGTTCTTATATATTTTCAAATGAATCTGTTGATCTTTATCATATTCTAAGTTTAATATATCCATGCATTTCACAAAAAAAAAGAAGAAAAATAAACAAACAAAAGAACACCTGAAAAACAAACAGTCTATAAAATCATTATAAAGATTTCTTCTTTAAGTACCTGTCACCCTACACAGATATCAATTTTCTATTGATCAAAAACTACTTATGAATTTTTCATTTGCTTCTTTACATATAAACTTTTTAATCAATATTTCACTCCATTATTTAGCATTTCTGTACCTTTTCATGAAAGATACTAATAAATGTACTGAAATACAGTACAAATCTTTCATATAATAACACTATCGAACATTTAAAAACCATCTTTCTGGAAACATCCCCCCCCCACCCCCCGGGTCGTGACTTTAAAAATATTGTATTTATTCTACTTTGTAAAGTCTTCCAAAAATGACATATGTATCAATATATAATAGTCCATCAAATATCAAAAAAGTATTCCCTTTTAGTTAGTATGTGTATACATTCGTTACCTTAGGGAGAGGGCTAACATAGTTTTATCCTACTGCTCAATCCCATTCAGTATTGAATAAAATATATTGTTTAAATAAAAAATTTGATACCTTACTTTGACATAGTACTCAAAAAGATTTACAGATAGTATTGGTGCTATGAAGGGAGCTCTGCGATCAGACAACGAGGACACCATTGCTTGAGCTATGTAGGCCTGAAGGTATTCAGTCAATTTTAGCATTAAAAAAATCAAAGATTTAATTATACAGCAGCAAAACAAACTATACAGAAAACACGTGTTTTATATTGGGATGATTGTTGAACCGCTACGATCAGCAAGACGCAGCACGCAATTGACGACACCCACTGACTGTGGACATGAGATGGTGATTTCGTAAGACAGTAATATCCATAATAATCATATTATCAGCGTAGTGTTTGCATGCACTATGCTGACTATCTCTGAAAGATCCACGCTAAACACTACACAATCATAATAAATATAGCTACATTCAATATCATGTAAATATAGCTACATTATCATCTAAAAATAGCTGCATTATCATCTTAAGATAGTTTAAAAATAGCTACATTATCATCTAAAAATAGCTTCATTATCATCTAACAATAGAAACATTATCATACAAACATAGTCTCATTATTATATAGATAGACAATACCAATTAAGGTCAACATGTCATAGCAACACAACAACACCAAGGTCAACCCATCATAGAAGCATGAACTCGTAAACGTCAAGGTCAACCTGTCAATAGCAACACAACACCAAGGTCAACCTAGCTGTCATAGTAGCACTAACTCGTAAACAATGTCAAGGTCACTTCATATTAACACTAACTCGTAACCAACACCAAGGTCATGTCATAGTAACACTAACTTGTAAACAACACCAAGGTCATGTCATAGTAACACTAACTCGTAAACAACACCAAGGTCATGTCATATTAACACTAACTCGTAAACAACACCAAGGTCATGTCATAGTAACACTAACTTGTACACAATAACAAGGTAAAAAAACTGTAAACTCATGATACCAAGGTCAATTTGTCATAGCAACATAAACTGGTAGACAATACCAAGGTCAACATATGTTATAGTAACACAAACTTGTACATAATAACAAGGTCAAAAAATGCAAACTCAAGGTCAACACATGTTATAGCAAGACAAACTTGGAGACAACATCCACTAGCAAGAGGTTACATTACTTTTAACATGCCAAAATCTTATCAGTCCTTCACACCCCGAGACAATATCCAAAAACAGTGTAAAGGAAGCTGGGAATGCAATGGGAAGTGGGCGATATTTTGAAACATTGTTAAAAGCCTATAAAGTTGAAAAGAAAGAAGAGGCTTTGTTAATTAGGTTTGTCTATCAACTAAAGAGACTTCTATAATTCTGGTAGCAGGTCTGGATAAATTTTGGAAAAATTCGCATACTCATGGTTCACTATTGTATGGTAAAACAATTAGTTACTTAATTACTTACCAAGTCACTAACAAGGGCCACCGATTTGCGGCGTGGTAGGGTAAATTCTGGAATGGTGTCTAAACAACTGTATATATCATTGTGCTCTGGCCTAGAAACAAAAAACCATAATGAACACATCCATACAGAAACATTATACAGTCAAACCTTTCTGCTTGAAGTCTGAATAACTGATTTCTCTTTTTTCACGTATTTTACGAGTTTTATTGCATTCAATTACTGTAAATGTGGATATTTCCATGTGTTGTTAATCACACTATTTCCCAAACCAGACACATAGGGTTTAATTAATTATGGGAATAGTATGCATGGGAGCAAGTTGTATGAACACCTTGTCCTCATGTATTTAGTGTAAACAACCCCCACAAAAAATGTCCATGTTTACAGTACTTCAAATTCCTGACAAAGAATAATCTGCATATATTTTCCTTTGAAATAACAAGAGGTACTGTGAGCAATGCTCACTAAGAATACCCCCCGCTTACCCCACTCTCCCAAAGGGTGTTGTTAATAGGTATAAATTACCTCTTTCCTGAGTGTAAAATTATGGTATGCCTTTGTAGAAGAAAATGGAAGATATACTATAGTAGTCCGAACACAAATCCATGGCATAAACCTATAATTTTGACCTTGAGATCAAAGGTCAAGGTCATAAAGAGGTCATGAATGTACATGACACATAGTCTCATGGTGATACACCCATGTCTTATGGTAAGACTATGTCAAAACCCTATAATCAATTTTGACCTTGAGGTCAAAGTTCAAGGTCATATAGAGGTCATGAAAGTACCTGACACATCATCTCATGGTGATACACTCATGTGTCAAATATGGTATGCCTATGTCAAAGAACAAAGAAGTCATGGCCCTGATACGAATCCATTGTAAAAACCTTTAATTTTGACCTTGAGGTCAAGGTCATATGGAGGTCATGAAGGTACATGACACATCGTCTCATGGTGATATACTCATGTGTCAAATATGGTATGCCTATGTCAAAGAACAAAGAAGTTATGGCCCGGACACGAATCCAATGTAAAAAACCTTTAATTTTGACCTTGAGGTCAAGGTCATATAGAGGTCATAAAGGTACTCGACACATCGTCTCATGGTGATCCACCTGTGTGCCAAATATGGTATGCCTAAGTCAAAGAACAAAGAAGTTATGGCCCGGACACGAATCTGCACAGACAGACAGACGGACGGACGGACGGACGGACAGACAGACAGGGTGATTCCTATATACCCCCCTGAACTTCGTTCGGGGGGTATAATAATTCTTTAGGTCAATAAATTAGATATGATTGGAAATAATTCACAAAGTGATTAGTGATACAACAGTTTAGAGGTGATCATCGTGGCAATTACAATTTACGAATCATTGAGAAGGAAAACTGGGGGGTGGGGTGTGTGTGTGTGTGTGTGTGTCTCTACTTACCCCCCATTGGGGTGAGTCCACTTGTCCCGCGAGTCTTCTGAATGACCCATCATGTTGACTCCTTCCTGCAAAGACAAAAACTCCAGTTTACAGAAAAAACCTTGAATATAATAAATGTAATGAATTACAGACAAGCACCTGTTTTCAGTAACCAGCTCCCAATTAATGAATTACAGACAAGCACCTGTCTTCAGTAACCAGCACACAATTAATGAATTACGGACAAGCACCTGTCTTCAGTAACCAGCTCCCAATTAATGAATTACAGACAAGCACCTGTCTTCAGTAACCAGCACACAATTAATGAATTACGGACAAGCACCTGTCTTCAGTAACCAGCTCCCAATTAATGAATTACAGACAAGCACCTGTCTTCAGTAACCAGCACCCAATTAATGAATTACAGACAAGCACCTGTCTTCAGTAACCAGCAACCAATTAATGGATTACAGACAAGCACCTGTCTTCAGTAACCAGCAACCAATTAATGAATTACTGAGACTATAAGCACCTGTCTTCAGTAACCAGCTCCCATGTAATGAATTACGGACAAGCACCCGTTTTCAGGAATCAGCTCCCATGTTATGAATTACCGACAAGCACCTGTTCCTTCCAGATAGTCATTATCATTAAAAAGTGGGTACTTTCCTTTTTTAAATCAGCCTACTAAGATAATGGTGGCTAAAGCAGATACCGTGAATATTGCAGGCTGCACTACAACTGCAATCAGTGAAGAGGAAGTCAATGAATATTCATTCATTTTAATTATTTAAATGTTTACATAATCAATGCCTGCTGGTCTTTACTAATGCTTTTATCTGTTAATTGATTTTGACTTTGTCAAAGACTATAAGCTTAAAAAGGTAGATGGAGAGTTAATTGTTTTGTAATGATTTGCTGAGTTTTAAATTCTCTGAGCTGTTTTATATTCACTGTTCGAATCTTTTTTTTTTTTTTTACTAATCTTTTTTAAAAAATTAGACCTGTGAATACTGCATTCAAATAAAACTGGAAAGCTTGAAGCGAATCTCTGTGCAGTCATTGTGTAAAACAATATAATAAACAAAATATTCAAATTGTCCAGTTCAATGCAACATCTTGTTCCTTAACAACTTAAAAGTTGTATGGTCTGAATTTTAAATCATCGCACGTATGTAGTTATGGGGCTGTATGACATGTCATACATTATTTCACCTGTTTTAACCAAAATTATTTGATTTTAAATCAATATTACAAACAACCGCATCACTCTGTCATTTCAAGAGACAGTCATGTGACCAGTTCAAACTTTCATATCATCGGTGGTCTTATTTGTGTAAAGCTGTGTATTTTGTTACAACAGTACTGTGCCATAAGTTTAATAGAAATGAAAATAGCAAATACCTCTTAGTAATTCTTTGTTTTATGCTCTTTCAGCCTTAAAACTAGACAGTTGCATCTGAGTTAATACATCATGTTGGGATTCCCCTGATGTGTGTGGGGCTATTTATAGACATATCATGCACCTATCAATGTATAATTTATGCGTCATCTGGAACACCTCAAGCCCTTCACCGAAAAACAGTTTCTTTGGTGAAAGGCCTGAGGCGTTCCGGATGATTTTATATGTACCACACGTTTACTTTCTAAATAATCTTCTAGCTGTTTTGTTTTACATGCAAATGTTTTCAATCATGTAATTAAGGAAAGGTTGATAAATTTTAACACTAATTAATTTGCTTGAAAGTAATTATATATGTACAAAAATAATACATGAACATCGGATCATACAGCTTTAAAGATGCATTGACAAAAATACTTCAATAATTGTTAAACACAAATTCCCCTTCATCATCTATTGTAACCTTGTCTTTTGACCTTGTGACCTCAAAATCTTAAGGCAATCTTGTCTTTTGACCTCAAAATCTAAAGGCTATTATCATTAACCTTGTCTTTTGACCTTACAACCTCAAAATCTAAAGCAACCTTGTCTTTTGACCTTGTGACCTCAAAATCTAAAGGCAATCATGTCCTAGCTTGCATAACGAATTGTTCTGTTGATCAAAATCACAAACAGAATCAGAACAGTCAACAGCCTGGAAATACTGAAGTATCAGAAATGTTGATTGATTTACAAAATGGTCAAGTTATATGTCATTTCTAATGGGATCCCAGATCTAAGATGTCACCAGTGACCCTAATGACAAAAACAAATTAATGGTACTTGCAGTTGAAATGTTCATCTGAAAGTTAACTTACTCGATAGAGCCAGAAGAAATTACTTGAATCTACATTTCTCTCTATTGTCTTCACAAATTGTAGTTAAATGTATTTTCTTCAAAGATTTTACTATAGATGATTCCTATGTAAGCCCTTTAGAACCCTTATATATTCTACCTTGGCCGTATCTGGGATTATGATTCCTAAATCAATTTACCAAATTGTCAATAATAATTATAAAAAAAAGTCATATATTGTTTAATTCATACAACTTTACACACTAATGGTTGCCCACCAATCACCAGGGGTATTTGGATCTACATGACAGAGGGCTAGGCTAATGAGTGTAACAATTGTGACAAATTGTAGCCTTGCTATTCTTGGGCAAGAGCCCTTTTAAAGATCCATAATTCCAAAATTTACATCCCTATAAAAGACCTATCAGTAACCCAAAGGACTTAGGTTCCGAACAACATATACAACTAAAACCACCGGACTGATACGCCCCCCCCCCCCCCCCGTGTGAGATAATACGAATGGTTGTACAAGTATCAAGTATGGTTGAAAACAGAATAGTGGTTTTGGAAATTGAAGAAATTAAAAATGTGAAAAATTTAATAACATACATCAGAAAAACTTTGATATGAAAAGATAACATTGACCTTCTGGAGCTAATGGAGAAAATCATCATAAAAAGCTCACAAAGTCTGGTTTCAAGTGCATTATTAAAATCTGATCTTATTTAGAATCAATTTCAAATATCAGGCATGTGACTCTGAATCACACAAGATTTTAATCAATACTTTTTCATATTCAAATATTCATGTATTTATTTGCACTTCACTTGCAATCAAATCTTCTTAATACGTAAATTACAAAAATTGAACTTATACAGTAATCATTTACCATGAACACCAAGTTTATCTACATACATTTTTTGTACAATATAAATAAAGCACTAAAATGACCTAAACAACATGAACAACAATGAATTGATAAATTTTCAGGACGACCAGTCCATTCCTTAGGATGACAGCTAATATTTACATAGAAAAGAAAACTAAAAATAGAAAAGAAAACTAACACTAAAACTAAACTACAAAAGCCAATATAGAAAAGACTGTTCCGATCAAGCGTCACGACTGAACTGAACTAATCAGTCTTACGTTGGATAAAGTTAAAAACAAAGTGCACCTAGATGAGCTATATATAACACGATCATTGACAATAAGCCTGATAAGCTATATATAACACGATCATTGACAATAAGCCTGATAAGCTATATATAACACGATCATTGACAATAAGCCTGATAAGCTATATATAACACGATCATTGACAATAAGCCTGAGATTTAATTCATATAAGCAAAATAGTACATTATCATAAATTGCTATTACTCTATGAAACTATATTTACACCTGTTCATTAATTTCTTAACTGTTTCAATTCATAATTAATTAAATATTGATTTAATATATATTAATATTGAATTATAAAATTTAATCAGAATATGAAATATCAAATCAATATTATATAAAAAGAGTACATAGCATTTTAGAAAAATAATAAAAGTAAAGAAACTAGTCGAGTAATTTATTAACTTGTGTAAATTTTTCTATATCTATTTCTGGGTGCACGCATGCATGTGCACATCTTTATTCACTTACATCAAAACAATAAAGAAATTAATGAACAGAAGTAAATAATATTTTCATAGAAAAGACAACAAAAAACAAAACCACAGAAAAATAAAACAGTTCCAATGATTGTCCATGATCTAATAAAACAGTTCCGAAGATTGTCCATGTTCTAATAAAACAGTTCCAAAGATTGTCCATGATCTAATAAAACAGTTCCAATGCTTGTCCATGATCTACCAACCTTACAGAGAAACAAACAGCAACTGCTTCATTCCATGTGTGGATTGAAAATGAACATGCATTTCCACCATACTTCACCTGCACTGTGAGGCCACCATTACTGACCAATCAATTGACCTCACTCTCACCTGTTACATCTACACATGACACACCCCCCCCCCCCTTCTGAATGTTCAGTACATTAAAGGACACATCTCGTGTTTTCAAAGTATACAGAATTATATGCATTTTGTCTTCCTTATGCTTATAGAAATTAATTGTAATAGTTCGTTCACTGAAGTATTGCGATAATTAGCCACAATATGGACTTAAATCTAAGCCCCGATTTCAAAAAGCCTAGTTAATTAGATAGGTAGTCACGTGGTACAGTGACGTCATATGCGACCTTCGTCGATCAACTTGTTGTAATAGTAGTGTTAGATATTTTTAAAAACTCGGGTTTTAGGGGCCTAATTTATTTACCATGGATAACATTTATTTCGATGTTGACAAATTTCCCGAGTCTTATATCTTTTAGCCACCAGTGCATACAAATAGCGACCCAAATGTAGCGAGGAAAGCAAGTATGAAATCTGCATAAATTTGCGAGTAAATAATGTTTACATGGGATCACTGTCTAAACACTATTTGGTAATGCCATTTCTGTAAACAACTGTAATTAGCGTTGTTGCTTTTCTAAAATAAACAGAGCAATTATTATTAAATTTATTTTTGGAGAAGTTAGATAGGCCTAAATTATAATACGATTACGTACATGTAGCATTGACAACTAGGCCTACCGTCACGGGTGCATTTCGGGAAAAAAAAAAATAATAAAAATGATCAAAGTTATTGTGAAAATCACAATACTTTTAAATTATATTATTCAAGCTCAATTTTATTAATCATTATTTTTTGTTATCTACACATTGTTACTTAGGAAGTGGGAGCGCGGCGTGCTGTTGTTGTAAACACGTACGCGTTCCTTTAAAAAAAAAAATGAAAGCATTATAATTCAATTCAAAGTTGGGAAATATCATATTTTATTATTTATAATTGAAAGTTCTATTATCTTTTATCTTTAAATTTCTTTTTTAAAACTACCAGTTGGTAGACACTGCTAGCAAAGTTCTGCCTATATGGTGTTACAAGGTGAAGGTCAGTTGGTGCGAGTGTGTATTGAATTTGAGAGCAGAACGGAAAGTATATGCGGTAGGCCTATATGTAACAGTGCGAAGCTTCGATAGAACCATTTTCTCGCAGTTTATATACGTCTTTGTCCAAGAGCTTGTTTGAAAAAGTATAGGGACAAATTCTACTGGGTTTTTTTTTATGGCAAAGTCGTTGTGCCAACAAAAAATATTCACGTCTTGTCCCTCATACCTTCCTTCGAAAATTGAAAAAAACACAGTCCAAATCATCTCTACTGACAGCAAGTACACCCTTAAACGGCACACAACACCCCAATGCAGTGTTATTTACAAGCCGTTAATGTGATAATTGTTTGTTTGTCAATTAAATCTAATCTGTTTATGAAATGGCTAACAGATGTTTTCAAATCTTCTCGCTCGAGGTCGCATATGACGTCACAGATAATGGCGCGTAAAATATCGAAGAAAATATGCATATCGCAAGATTTGAATTTCATCGCAATCAAACTCGAAAACTACGCAAACTGTTTCTTTTAAAACACATGTAAAGCAGTTTTAGGCATGAAATGAATTAATTTTGCTGAAAAAATTAAAAAGTTTAAAAACACGAGATGTGTCCTTTAAGTAACATTGTTCGGTTGTAATGAAATATATCACTCAAAATTCAATATTTTGTTCATTGATCTCTGTAAAAAAAAAACAACTGTTCAATGTTCTCTCTATATATAACTTTTTGGACATTGGATCATTGCACATGGAAAATTCAAAATCCCAAAAAATTTACTTTTATCAATTTAGTAAGCCATGATTCAGAAGTATGTTTTCTTTTAACAATTACTAGGATCAGTGTTTTAATTTCACAACTGAAAGATTCAAACAAACAGTGACAGAGAAGGGAGAAAACTCTTTTAAAAGCCGCCATTCATTGTTTCATGAAGGCAACATTTACAAATGAAGCATTTAAAGTAAAAGCCCCGATTCCCACATCAGTTCACAAGCAATCCATTAATGAAACCTCCATAGTAAAAGTTACAGAGGGAAATAATAATGAAGATGTACCTGGCAGGCAAAATCATCCCCAGCGTCCGTACAATTAGTACTGAAGTGCACCCGTCTGCCTCCCTCGCCAATCGTGTCATCTTCCTGATCGCTTTCATTTTCATCAAAAAGCAATTGCAAGCAGTAGTCCTCTCCAAAACTTGTATAATAATCCTCATTACAGGTGACCTCTGAACTCTGTGACTGCCTCCTGCCCACCTCTATCAGATTAATCTCCTGCTGTGCGGTAATGCACTGCGACCAAGACGACTGACTGTGGGCACTTGGTCCTCCATTCTCTATATTGTCCCTCACATCAGGAATGTCTCCCGTTTCATCGGAAGAGCAATTATTATTGTCATTAACTCCCATGTTCTTCTCCTCTGCTCCAAAAGAGGAAGTCAACTTCTCCAAGATCATCCCCATCGCAACCTTTTGGTCAATATTCTCCTAAATCACCACGCTTGTTCTCCCCCTACATTCGACCCGTAACATGCAGTGCTGGAATCCTGGAGCCCGCAAGGCCCTCATTATGTAAGTGATCTATGGAGGTGTCTTAAAGCTCTGGGTGTCATTAAAGAACATAAGAAGAGGAAAATATATAAACAAACACTTTGTCTGCTATGATTAACACTGTGGTTCTGTTTCCTCTGAACATAAACAGAATGATCACTCACTGCCGCACAGTACGTAGCAATGTAAAACAAGCTGGGAGCAGAGTTTACGTGTATTTCAATCAGAATGGACCGAAAACAATCAAGTGCATTTTGCAAGAATATCAAGTATGATAATTATATCACTCTATTTACTGAATCAAATAACATTTAGGGTTCAGAAAACTGTGGCCAAATACTAGGTCCATGGAATCTGTTTCTGAAGAAACTTCAATCTAAAGTCACTATTCAAGGATAAATACATGCATACTTATTTTGAAAAGATATTTTAAAAATTCTGACACAGTCCTTGTGTATATCATAGTAATACAAAATTTCAAATTTGCCCAATGGCCATCTCTTGTTCTTTCAACCAATGAAAAGCATAAAAGTTATTTGTGTATATATATTCACTCATGGCAGCGCTAAGGTTTCAATGTGTACATATATCGACTACAGGGAGATAATCCGTAACCTGGGAATTAACCCCCTCATCTGTATGCTAACACAGGTCAGTTTATGAGTATTTGGGGATAATTCAAATCTATAACAAATGCCAAACTTCACCAATCTGTCTTTAATAAAAAAAAACAAGAGGCTCATGGGCCTAGAATCGCTCTTCTGATACATTGTAGAACAGGCAAAAATTCTCACTAACCAAGATTCATCAATTAACAAAATTTGATGATGTTAAGTCAAATAGTACCTGAAAATTTAAATGTAACTGTCCAAAAGTAGGTCACGGTGACCTATTTTTGGTCGACACACTGAAGACTCAAGATGCATCAACTGACAAGTCAAATAGTATTCAAATATAGCCGTCAAATTCCAAAAGATGGCCACAGTGACCTACTTTTTGGTCGACACACTCCAAAGACTCAAGATGCATCAACTGACAAAGTTTGATAATTGAAGTCAAATAGTATCTGAAATATTCAGATATAAACGTCAAACTCCAAAAGTAGGTCACAGTGACCTACATTTTGGTTGACACACTCTGAAGACTCAAGACCCATCAACTGACAAAGTTTGATGATTGTAAGTCAAATAGTATCTGAAATATTTAAATATAGCCGTCGAAATCCAAAAATAGGTCACGGTGACCTACTTTTTAGTCAACACACTCTGAAGACTCAAGATGCATCAACTGACAAAGTTTGATAATTGTAAGTCAAATAGTATCTGAAATATTAAAATATAGCCGTCAAAATCCAAAAATAGGTCACGGTGACCTACTTTTTGCTCAACAAACTATGAAGACTCAAGATGCATCAACTGACAAAGTTTGATGATCCTAGCTTTCATAGTGTCCAAAATATGCATCTCAAATTGAAAATGTGAAATTTGAATGTCTGCAAAATTCAAAAAGGTCATTGTGACCTACTTTTTTTTTTAATAAATATGTTTCGAGGCCTCTAGATGCATCAACTTACAAGGTTTGATGATTCTAAACCTCTCGGTATCTGAAATAACAACCTAAAATGTATTCATAAATGATTAGCCATAAAATTCAGAAAGTAGGTCATGGTGACATACTTTTCACAAGACGCAGTTCAAGGTCCCATGATCCATCAACTGACAACTTTTGATGATCATAGGCTCAAAAATGTCCAAGATATGCATCAAAATCCATTTAATAATAATTACCTGCGAAATTCAAAAAGTAGGTCACTATGACCTACTTTTGAGACAACATGATATTAGGTCCTAAGATGCATCAACTGACAAAATTTGATGATACTAGTCCTTATATTAAGCAAAATATCAAAGTTTTAACAAAACAAAATTTAAGGTCAACTTTGAAGTGACCTTAATACCACACCCTTTGCCCCAGGATGATGCCTTGAACAATTTTTTATCTACAAACTATCCTCATCCTTATGCATAAGTTTGGTGATAATTTGCCCAGTGGTTCTTGAGAAGAAGATTTTTTAGCAACCACTACTTTTGTTTGCATTTTCCTAATTATCTCCCCTTGTTAATGGGTCACAACCCTAGTTTTAGTACAAATGAAAGCCCTTGGGCCAAGGATACCCTGTGACAAATTTGACAAAAATTGGCCAAGGGGTTCTTTAGATATAGCCCTTTTTCCAAAAAGTTGACGCACACCGCACGCCAGACATATGGCCATATGATTAGCTCAGCCTTTGGCTCAGAAGAGTTAAAAACCCATATATTTCGTCAAAGTGAGAATACAAAATAACTATGATTTCCATAAATAGCCTTATCGTATAGAAATAACTTTTTCATACCTTTCATCATTTAAACTTTTCTACATTTATCAACCTAAGGTATATATACATATTTACTCTGAACACACACAAGTGTCCACACAAGTGAACCATTTACACGATCGAAACACATCTCAAATACCACAAATATTCCTCCTTCACTAAAAGTAAATTCAAAAACTCAGCATACTGCATTCTTCCTGGAGCAGCCCAATTCTAACCTCAGTGTAGCAAACCATGGATTAAAACAAACTTTTATCTGTCTACAATGTACACTGTGTATGGGGAGTTTACGACAGGAATTATTTCCGAGCACTTGTAAGGAAATCTGAATGACTCTATCCTTGCCAATTTCATCATTATTTCCCTTTGTAGGAGGTTGCAGCCATTCATTTCTATGGTTGAGGAAGACAGGTTTTGTCAACCTTAATCAGTTGTGGGCCAATACAAGTCTGATAATGAAACATTTCTTATCAAGTAACACGGAAAGGAAGAAGATAGCAATATAAAAACAATCATTGGAGATGTACAGCAATTCTTAGCCACCGTCATCTTTACAAGCCTTCCTTTCAATTATCACTCATCCCCCTTCTTACTATCCACTATAATGTTTACACTCAAATTGCCTATGAACCAATTAAGCTTGCTTCAAATGAGTTCAAAGATTCCGGAGAGTGCACAGGCAGTCATATAACAACTCAAGAAATTGAAACATTGAACATCTGTTTAAAAACTGGGGGAGGGGGGGGGGGACCCCAAAACAAAACTGCAGCAAATGAGTACCCTGCATCAAATTACAATCCTATATCATGATCACATTACAATAGTCTACAACAATGATACTTAGGATATAATGGAGAGCATCCGTAATCTGACATTAACATCAAATAATGTAAAAACTTACAGTAATCTTCTCCTACCGAATAAAAACACATATCAATGACTCATTATCTTTCATTTACGTACATGATGTCCCAATTCATACTGCGTGTTGTTTTGTTTTGAACTGTTACATAATACTCAACAAAATGAATTACTAAAAAATCATCTAAACACAGCACACGTTCCTCTGCAAAGGCATTTCTGATGATGATGCATGATAATGACCTTTGACCTTTTGAACTTGCACCCAAGAGGGATCTTTCATCAGGCATCACAAGAAGTGTAAAGTATTAACATAATCCTTAAAATCCAAACACCCCTGACCAATGACTGACACTGGTTCACCATAACCATGAAATTCCAAGATATTTTCCAGTCTACAGCAGGAGATATTTAAGACCATGGAACATTAACTGGCAAGATTGGAATTATACAGTGTTTCACAGTAGTAGACGACAGTCACGATTGATTGGAATTATACAGCGTTTCATGTACCGTAGTAGACGACAGTCACGAATGCTGTATATTGTGGTTTTAAATTCTATCACGTTATTGCATTGTATTTCAATATAAATATGAAGATCAAGCTTTGGGTTAGAATGGAAGAATTATAAGGTTGCATATGGAATCAAGGGGAAATCATGAAAATGACAAAGCCTGTACAAAGTATGTTACAAATTTCTTCTCATTCGCCATATGCTCTTTACATGTATCTAGAAGTGAGAATCATGGGTTTTTTTTTTATATGATCTTAAAAACAGAGGTCCCTTGTCACTGCAGGCATTGACATGTTAAGGAATCAAACTGCTACAGCCCTGAGCGCTTAGCATGGGTCTAAATCTGTGGTACTTCATCTAGAGCTTGTGACGTCTCAGTAGGAGTGAAAATTTCTCAAACAGACTCAATGGGATGTAAAACAAAATAAATCCATAGTTCTCAAACAGACTCAAAGGGATGTAAAACAAAATAAATCCATAGTCCAAACAGACTCAAAGGGATGTAAAACAAAATAAATCCATAGTCCAAACAGACTCAAAGGAATGTAAAACAAAATAAATCCATAGTTCAAACAGACTCAAAGGGATGTAAAACAAAATAAATCCATATTTCAAACAGACTCAAAGGGATGCAAAACAAAATAAATCCATAGTTCTCAAACAGACTCAAAGGGATGTAAAACAAAATAAATCCATAGTTCTCAAACAGACTCAAAGGGATGTAAAACAAAATAAATCCATAATTCAAACAGACTCAATGGGATGTAAAACAAAATAAATCCATAGTTCTTGGAATAGAATGAAAACATATCCAAACTCTAACTAGACACACAGAATGATAAATCGTTAGTTGCAAGAAAAAATATTCAGTCAAATTAGTGGGGAATTTTGATTGGAAAGGGGGTAAGGTTTTAATGGCCAAAAGAGTCACACGACTATATCTCTTATAAATAGCATTGTTTGGTCACATGATTAATTCATATTACGAGAACAACCATTGGTGCTGACAAACAAAAATGGTCTATAACTTCAATTAAAGCTATAAAAAATAAGATAGACAAAATACATGTTCCTTTCATCTCTCAGAATATAGATTTATGTTTCAAACAAATTCAGAGGGTGTTTAAACTGTTTGTCTCCTGTATGTGCAGTGTATCAATTTCTTTCAGAGTTGAGGAAGCGGGTTATCTAAAGAGACATAAGTTAAAGTTGTCAATCTCAAAACTTGTCCATAGTTAACCTAATGAAATACACTGAAAACTTCTCTTGTAATATAACATTGCAAAAGTACAGAGTGACCCCCCTTAAACATTAGTAAGACCAGGAAAACCTCCTGATGATTTGGGGCGCAATCCCCGCTTTATCTTGTTTTCCACAAACTCGACTTCCCCAGAGCCTTGCTATTTAATAAGTACATATATAGGATTCCTATAGAGCCCTACTTTGTTGATAATTTGTATTTTCTCCAATCCGAACAACTCTGTATACTTAACTCAATTGTCTCTACATAACTTAATTACCTGTACTTATCAAAGATTTATGAGGAAAAAGAACAAAATATTGGCCTGTTTACACATTTCATTCAGTCTGGACGCAATATTGCTGATATAAATGGTCATCGTAACATGGTCAGTTTGATCTACATCAGCTAGGTCAGCAGCTTTGTGGGTACTAACACAGCATGACCATACCAATGTAAAGTATACAATGCAATCCTATTAATTTTCTGACCAATCAAAAATCAGGTTATATATTTGATAACAGAACAACATTTTACAAGTATAATACATAAACATAAGATGATAAAATGGTGTGAGGAAAACAGAGAGCAATTAATGATCACTTCCAATCAGTAAGGGTGGTACTGAGTGGTCTAGTGTGTATAGAAAACTGCATGACATTAAAACACGACCATCAATATTCACCTTCTGAATTCCGGTCACTTTTTTATGCATATCAAGTTTCATGTGAAGAATGAAAATTTGAATTCTATTCAATAGTTGCATTCAATTTCTGAACCTGATTCAAAGAGTCATGATCAACAGAGAACATTCATTGTGAAAACCATGTACAATCCTTTCAATGGGCGGGCATAGACTCATTCATTGTGAAAACCATGTACAATCCTTTCAATGGGTGGGCAAGACTCATTCATTGTGAAAACCATGTACAATTCTTTCAATGGGCAGGCATAGACTCATTCATTGTGAAAACCATGTACAATTCTTTCAATGAGCAGACATAGACTCAGATTCTGTACGTGGCTTAATTAAGACTATGGAGAAAATTCTGTTTATGTGTGCATGGACTTTAGATGCTTGAAACTGACATAGGCATGGTCACTATAGACTAATGACTTTTTTTGCCAAAACATCACTGTCTTATGTAAACGAAAATTAAATATAATTCTGGCTACAGTTTGGATGTTGTATCACAAGGTTTAGTGCAGGCAAATATTGTACGTATCACAATGTTAGTGCGGCAGAGAATCATGGAATATATTGTATCACAAGGTTTAGTGCAGGCAGAGAATCATGGAATATTGTATCACAAGGTTAGTGCAGGCAAAGAATCGGTGAATATTGTATCACAAGGTTAGTGCAGACAAAGAATCACGCAGCAGGGTTAAGGTGTCACGAGTAAAGTTAAAATAATCATCATAAAATGTACCTCGGTGCACTTCATACTATATGACATCACAATATAAAAGTACATCACGACGTACAGGTCTATAGTTGTATCACGGGGAAAATGTCATAATATTTTCTCGCTATTTATTGCCGTTATCTAGTGTTCAAGCTGTATGTGTTTTAATCTGTTTGTCAGATGATCCCCTCCCCTAAATTTCTTCAATAATATATGTCTCATATATTTATATATAATATGTGAACAAAAGACTGTAAAGTAATCTTTACATCACTTTGTGACCTTGATATCGCCCCCGATGTGTATAGTCATTTAGAATAAAGAAAACCAACGCATGTACATATCGACTCGTTACAGGTGAAAGATGACGATATTTTATTTCGACCTAGGCATATTCAGAAAGGTAACTAGTTGCAGATTTAGGATTTTGATACGGAAGGTACAATATTTTGCCTCGTTTAGATACGATTTGGATGTGAATGTGGAAAATGCCCAGCATTTGAGTTGAGATTATGGAAATTGCTATATTTGAGAGGATATTGTACCGATCCGTATCACTCTTTAAATTTACTATATTAATGTCGACATATCAAGCCCAAGCTGCAAATGGTTTGAGTGCATCTTTCACCTGGAACGAGGTGATAAACAACTAAAAGTCTAGCGGATAAAAATAGCTCTACGTCACTTGTATGACGACGTAATAGGTAAGCAAAGGATTTCCCCACGTGATACGATGTTTGTTAATGTATTGACAAACGATTTTTACTAAAAATATGCGACGCTTGAAAGAATTTTACTTTTATATGAATATGCTGTTATTACTTGTTATTTTACCCGGGACACCTTAACCCCGCTGTGCAGGGAATATTGTATCACAAGGTTAGTGCAGGCAGAGAATCGGTGAATATTGTATCACAAGGTTATAGTGCAGGCAGGGAATCAGTGAATATTGTATCACAAGGTTAGCGCAGACAAAGAATCAGTGAATATTGTATCACAAGGTTTATTGCAGGCAGAGAATCAGTGAATATTGTATCACAAGGTTAGTGCAGGCAAAGAATCAGTGAATACTGTATCACAAGGTTAGTGCAGGCAGAGAATCAGTGAATATTGTATCACAAGGTTTATTGCAGGCAGATAATCAGTGAATATTGTATCACAAGGTTAGTGCAGGCAAAGAATCAGTGAATATTGTATCACGAGGTTAGTGCAGGCAGAGAATCAGTGAATATTGTATCACAAGGTTAGTGCAGGCAAAGAATCAGTCTGCTGAGTATCCGTTCTCTTGTTGTTATATAAACGAAGCTATTATAATAAACTTTAATCAGCAAATGTAACTAATCTAATGTGTTTCCATCACAATTGCTAAAGGAATCGATCAATGGATGACCCTGACAAAATAGCTAAAAATATCGATCGATTGATGACCCTGACACAATAGCTAAAGAAATTGATCAATCGATGACCCTGACACAATAGCTAAAAATATCGATCAATGGATGACCCTGACACAATATAGCTAAAGAAATTGATCAATCGATGACCCTGGCACAATAGCTAAAGGAATCGATCAATGGATGACCCCGACACAATAGCTAAAGAAATCGATCAATGGATGACCCTGACACAATAGCTAAAAATATCATTAATGGATGACCCTGACACAATAGCTAAAAATATCGATCAATGGATGACCCTGACACAATAGCTAAAGAAATCGATCAATGGATGACCTTGACACAATAGCTAAAAATATCATTAATGGATGACCCTGACACAATAGCTAAAAATATCGATCAATGGATGACCCTGACACAATAGCTAAAGAAATCGATCAATGGATGACCCTGACACAATAGCTAAAGAAATCGATCAATGGATGACCCTGAATTAACTAGGGCTAAACTGAATTTTAAGGGCTTAAAATAATAAATATAGGTGTAATTTTTTGCATGAATGTTGAAAACTACACTCCGCCATAATATATAAATATATATATCTCCGTAAAATCCAGTATCTGCAAAAATATCTCACTGTCACAACTGTACAACCTCATCTGCTTCTTTTCATGCCCAGACAACACCCATCCCTGTATAGTACACTGTAAATATTTTTTCTTTGTGAAAACTTCCCTTTTTTACCTCTCTTGACAAAATAATAAATTTCTAATTAACACTATTAATAAATTAATTTTACAATGCAGTATCACAGATTTAAGTCTTGTGACATACATGTAAATAAGAGATTTTCCTGTCCTGTCTCATTTGTCTTGTACTCCTCATTACAACTACTAATACAACTCACTCCACACCACACCAATCTCTGCGAGCAACATCAAAAGGAGCATCCAGCAGTCCCAGACACATAAAATCAACCACAGGAAAACTGCTACTCCTGGCATCACAATATCCACAGGCAATCATGTATGTGACAATAAATCTCTCCTCTTATTCTGATGTTCCATAATTTTCATTAAAAAGAGGCCCACAAGCCTTATCGGTCACCTGAGTACTAGTGAAAAAGTATCACTACTCCTAAGGGCTATGAAATCTAGGAAGAAAATTCCTGTTCTGAATGTCTAATCTAAATTCTAATCTTCAGCATAAATGCAAAACAAGATGTGTTCATATACTAAGTTTGGCCCCTCAATGGGGTCAGAACCGGCCTACTCTGGGGATCATCAAATTTACGATTAAAGGACTACCTGTTCTTTCTAAATATCCATTTAGTTTCAATTTAGTATCAATAACACTATAAAGAAGATGTTATTGAATTGTTTTACACATAAACGCTATATAGTAAGTTTGGCCCCACCCTGGGGTCAGAACCCCTATCCAGGGGATCATGAAATTTACAATTTTGGTAGAGGCCTTCCTGCTCTACATCAGTATGCATTTAGTTTTCTTATACATCAGTGCAGTTCTAGAGAAGATTTTTGAAAGTTGGTCAATTTTGGGCAGTTTTTGCCCCACCCTAAGTCCCCTGGGGTGCAGGAATCCTGAAATTTACAATTTATGTCCCCCTTGTTTAAAAAATGCTTTACACCAAATTTGAAAATTGGAATGATAGTTATCTAGAAGAAGTTAACCATTTCTATTGTTCACACATTTAAAAACTGACCATTTTGGTCCCACCCTGATTATGATACCAAAACCCCTACCCCTGGGATAATCCTACATTTAAATAATAGCTTATTGTATTAAAAACTTTTACATTTAAACAATAGCTACATTCAGATAATAGCTTAATGTAAAAACTTTATATTTAAATAACACCTTTTTGTAACCCTACATTTGAATAACAGCTTTAAAATACTGTGACAGTCTATACATTTTACCAGGATTTTGGATTTTAATAGCGGTTAATAATAAAAATCCTTCATTTTAATAGTAGTTTCAAGTAAAAATCCGAAATTCAAACAGCAGCTTGTATTAAAAATTATACCACATTTAAATAGCAGCTTTATTTTTTTTTTCTTTTTAAAAAGCAGCTTGAAGTAAAAAAAAAAAAAAAAAGAAAGAAAAAAGAAAAGAAAAAGAGAAATCTTCATTCTAACAACAGTTTACTAAAAAATCCTTCTATTTATAGTGGTAGCTTAAAGTATAAAGACCCTGCAGTCCAATGCTTTTCATTGCATGAAGCTGTGTCTGTTTGTGCTAATATATTGACACAAAGGCAGAAACATATGTAAATGGTTGCATATTCATTAAAACAATTGATCTGACAGTAAAGCAGGGAATACGAATCCCTTAAATTAGTCCTGACCATTGATAATCAATTGACACAAGTTGCTAACACTGAAAGGGACGGACATTTACTCAGAAACTGGAATAAAACGATTACACTCATCTTCCTGCAAACGTTTCCATGCTGCCAATAATTGCACATTTTCAATTAAAATGTTTTCAAACCCTCCAAAAAAAACGTAGATATATTTGACATCAACAAAATTCAACTTGAATTAAATCTATATTCTGCGCATACTTCCTCTTTTATGGGGGTGGTGTGGGTGGGGTGGAGGACTTGTAGTTTCAACCTACTCTGAATATCCTCCCTTAAAACGATCCAAGGCTTTTAAAGAATTGACATGATTATCGATATATCATATTACATCAACTCTTAATTTTGTTTTCCTTAGAAGAGTTATGCGATTAATTCATTATATTCATCTTTTCATCAAACACAAGACAATGCAAAAGGATACGTATTAAACATGAACGGAAAGGCACTTCTGGTATTTGTAAACGTTTCCTTGTAAAAATTAGATACTGTGCATAAAATTCAACTTTTTCAATAAAACTTCACAGTTCAATCCGATCTTAAAAATCTCCTCAAGAAAACAATAATTCCTTAATGTCCACATAATCACAATTCTGATTAGCCACTGATAAGAGAATACGAATGACAGTTAACTCCGGAGCAGAACAAGTTCAATCAGCTGCGGCTGTGAATATCACACTGTATCAATACACAATGTCGTGCTACCACTCTCTGTCACTCAGTATTACGCAGCTGTCACAGCTGGGATTCGTAGATTACACTTCTCCCCCTCCCCCATTACTCTCAGCATGTTATCTTTATCTCTCTCTCTCCTCTCCACTTTCTAGTCTGCAAACCTGATACATTAAATCTTGAGTGTGGTATTTATGTTTATATACATATATAGATCTGTTTGTAATTTACATGCCTGGTGGCCATTTAATACGACAAATCAATTTTTTCTTTTCAGTCTGTTATGAGGAATTAGAACATTAAACCTGAATTTTACAAATTAGATGCATTGCTTAATAATTCAAATTTCTTTTCAGAAAATCTAAAAGCTTAATTTCAAACCAATATGCCATTTGTTTGTGTTGTGTTTGCATGCCTCAGAGTTGTATGTTTATTTAATGGAGAAACCAATGTACAAAACAAGCTTATTGAAATTCACACCAATTCCAAGTATCGATGTTCTAAAACCACTAATAAATGAACATGAAGCTGTTTTCTTCCTGCTCAGTCTGCAATAGTAATAACATCGCACAACAAAGTCCTATATCTGGTCCTAAATCATTCCACATCGACTAATTATAAATACACGTGAAGCTTTCATATTCATTTCACTTACAATAATTGATGATTAATAATTACAATCAATATCTGCCTAACAATATCTTAATTCAATTGAAATTTCAATTAATATCTACCTGACGAAATTTCAATTAATATTTACCTGATGAAATTTCCATTAATATTTACCTGATGAAATTATAATCAATATTTATTTTGACAAAATTTCATTTATCATATATCTTTTATTCTTAAAATGGTTGATGCACATAGGATGTGTAAAACAAAGGACTTGGTCAGACAACAGCCATTTCTAGCCCAACAATTATTATGTTCTTGTTAATGATGAAGATCATGAAGAGCGATCAATATCGTAAATTCTATAAAGAATACAAAATCAAAAACAGGGCAACCATGGGCCCCTGGACACACCAGAGGTGGGATCAGGTGCCTAGGAGGAGTAAGCATCCCCTGTTCATCAGTTACACCCACTGTGAGCCCTTTATCTAGATCAGGTGCATTAGAATTATGTGAGATTGAAATAGTCGGAAGTGATAAGTTTTCTTTTCTCTGCAGTGCTGATTTCTCTATAGGAATATAATGTTGCAATCTAAGTGGGTAACTATTTTTTACACTAATTTCCTTCATTAATAAATTGTTTTAGACTAAAATGCCAATTTTTGAGGGAGTTTATGCCAAGAAATAGAAAATGTGCCAAAAAACAATCTCCATAAATTTGCATAATTAACATATGAAATATGTAATGACACATCTCAGTTTGAACAAATTGAGCACTTTTGGTATTTACCGGTATGTACTTTTGACCGATTGTCTCCATTACAGTCTAAATATACGTCAGTCTGAAGTGAACCTAGTTTTTGAGAGACCAATGTTTTATGATGATGGATTGGTTTCTGTACACTGATAGTTGTGGAGCAGGGGTACTGCAATCTCACTATTTCTGATCTAAGTGATGACTAGTAAACTATTCCTAGGAGATCCACAACAGACTCTCTTTAACAGATCACCTGTATACACAGGAAAATCTGTAATGTACCTGATCAAAATATCATAAAGTCCAATACCATTCAGCAATTTTGTATTGCATGTTGTTGCTTTTCATCTCAAATTCCTTTAATACCAATACTTTCATTTTTGGGGGGGGGGGGGGGGGGGTTCCGAGTTACAAAATGCACACAATTTCCTTTTATTGTTTCATGTAAACTTAGGAACATTAGTTGATGTAAGGTTAAACTCAGCAAGGTCTTTTTTCTAACTGTTTTCTAATTATTTTAAAAGATTGAGCTATAAATATTAAAACTGAGGTAGATGATCACAGGAGTTTTATAAAACATGGAGTTCATCTTAGGGTGTATTCTTTGTTCTTGAACATTGATGCTCCTTCATTCCTTATAATTACATGCAAAAAGACAATACTATAGGCCTTAGTTAAAAGAAATGCGAACAATCACTGATAAGGCCATGCAATTCAACTTAATTGATAGATTATCATCCCCGCCCGCCCCTCAAAAATTGGCCCGCCCCAAATTTTTTTATTTTGTGAAACTTGCGATTTCCGGAATATTTTCATGTCCGACTCTGCATGTATTTACACTTCTTGTTTACAATTCCGGTATAGCAACGTGAAAAGCCATTTGAAGAAAATAGATCTATATGTTTTCTTAATTTCCCGCGTTCTTACAGGCGTAAATGTTGAAGAAGTTAGGTATATTTCTGTTTGAAATTAAGGCTTAACCTGGAATGATGTCTGTGAAAATAGCATGGATTGATATCCACCTGGCATTAAATGATGCACATCTGTTGAAAAAAAAAATCATGTTTTTTAATATTTTTCTCAGAAAATAAAAATTAAAAAATAAAATCCTCCCACCCGCCCCATACGTTTTGTTGACCCTGGATGATAATCTACTAATTAAGTTGAATTGGCCTAAATAAAAATCACTTAATTCTGCACAAGGATTCTGTGACTTAGCAACCATCAACAAAGTGTCGGCAGTGAGGACAGCCATCTTAATTGGTTCTTCGTATAACTGGATCACATGGGTAATTCATTTTTCAGATATGAAAATGTAGTTATTGAAGGTGGGATCTGTAACAAATCTTCATTGGCTACAAAAACCAGTAAAAATTGTTGAAAAAATGTGCAAATCCATACTTCATGCCAATTAACTCAATCTCATTAAAATCAACAAAAGCCTGTGATCACAAAGAACATGCCTATTGACAAAAAATATTAACCCTTCCCTGCACTGCAACAGGCATAAAAATGTCAATCCACAAATTTTTTTAAATTTTTTTATTCCCATAGTACATTGTATCATATTGTAAATTGATTCACTTGCAGCTTTGAATTGTGACTTGCACACTGATAATTGGGAAACACAAAATTGTCTCCAGAGGCTCGCAAATTCTGTCTTATCAACTAAGCAGCAATCAGAACACCACATCCAATCAGATCGCAACGACCAAGAACATCCCATCAAGAGTGATCACATTCCATCGTCAATCAGACACACTATCATATCAAGTTTTTAATAATAGCTGAGCTTGTTATTTTGTACTTCCACTTATCTGCATCAAGCTTACTGTCAGGAAAAGGGTAAAAATGACAGAGAAGGTGGTCTTGATCTCCGAGGTGTTTGGAATTTTCCCCCTCCAGACCAACATCCATAATTCATGGACAAATCGACAAAATCCTGTCACACTCTTGAAAATGTAGTCTCATTCATCATTTATATTGAAAAACAATTACCCAGCACTGCAGCCTCATAGCTTAATCTCAAATTAGAACAAATTGTTTCACTTTAACACTTGAAAAATATAAACACCAATGCAATCATTTAAAATGACAGAATATGATTGAATTGTAGAAAATAAAAGGTCTGTGTTTAGATTTTTTTTTTTTATAAATGTTATTGTGTCACAATGAAAACACAAGCAAAGTAAGGTGATTGAAGGTCTGTTGTGACCTTAACCTTTGAACTCCAAAAGGTGTCTTGCTTTAATGGTTATATCTATACCTTTAGTTGTATGCTGAAAACTGTTCCAAGAAATAGCTGCTTTGACATGCGTACATGTTATCATAATTATAAAAGATGCTGTTAATTGTTGCATTTGTTTGTTGATTTTCTTATTCAAATTATGTTTCTTTTTTAAATAAAGGCATTTTAAAATCAATTTTCTCTTTTGAAATGTATTGATTGATTGAGTATCATTAAAAAGTATTGCATTATTAAAAAAATACCAGTATGTTATGCATCATTTTATCCTTAATGTACGTGTCACACCCTGTGATAGTCTAGACCTAGACAGTTTGCAATGTTTTATTACATTCTACATTTTGCATTAATTGCTTCATAGCTTAGTACCTTAACCTGAAAATCCATAATCTACGACATTTTATATAAATTCCTTCATAATTTTCTCCAGTCCTCAAATTAAGCCTTTTATTAATTTCTCTTAAAATGGTGATTGCCATACATAATGTACCATTGTAATCTGTAATAAATCTCATTTTTAATCAAAACCTCTTTACCACATGACTGACATTTGAATGTAACATATGGACAGTGAATTGTCCCTGTCAGCTCAATGACTCATTCAATACACAAATTTCAATCCAGCTGTTACTGCGTCAGTATTTCATATTTTATGATACAATCAAAATGTTCAATACTAAAAATCTCTCTTGGTGTTTAGTTACAGTGGCTAATAGAATTACATAGTGCATTTGTATGCTTCTCTGTAAGCACGTCACTTGTGAAACTTTTGAAAAATATTGAATTCAGTGCATAGAAACTATATGTAATTTTGTGCTTCATAAATTAATAAAATAATAATTCTTTCTTCTTAAATTGAGCATATGTATAGTTATAATTTGTAAAAACTACAAGGAAGAAAGGAAATGTTCTGCAAAATTAAATATGCAATTTCAATATTTTGCCATTCATCAAATCATTACAATTTCCTTATTTTCTGCCTCATAAACCGGATCAATATGTGTAGACTATTAAACTTGAATCACCCTTATATAGTTAAATTATTAATTTCTGTCGTTCACAGACAATAATATCAACCTGTCCTTGTTTCACTTTCAGAACACTGTTAACCGTTGTCAACACAACTGAGGTAAAGTGCACTTTCATTATCAGGAGATCAGTTGCATGATTTCAATGATAGTGAAATCACTAAAATGAAAATTGGCTGTATACTTTCTTTTCATCATCCATTTTCAGAAAGATAAAATAAAGTCATTATGAAAGAGGATGGGAAGTACACTAACTCAGAGATGAAGATAAATTTGAATGGGAAAGGGGAAAACGTTGAGGTGGGAGTTGGTCCCTGGATAAATCTCAGCAATTTTTGAAGATTTTCTGCATTTAGGAAAAAGAAATCTCTCATGGCTTAGAAGAATTAAATACATTCTACTGTTTTGGCCAAAATGAAAATAGTAAAACATAGCTGTGAAAATCAGGGTGTATAAAGTATATAGTTCTTGTTGACATCTTTAAAGACGAAGATTTTGTTTGTCTAAAACAGAGAGATTCTCGACTGCAATCTAGTAATAGACTCCATCACCTTCAGCATAAGTCATATCAACGTCCATCAACTGAGAGATGAGCAAGCTCCTACCTATATTCAGAAGAGCTTTAGTCTACCCATGCAGCTTTCTGAAACGTTTACTTGGGGAAAGTCCACTTATTGCTAATTGAAGTATGGACCTTTGATGCATATTCTGCTTTTCGTAAGCACCCCAAACAGTTCTATATTCTGTATTACCTTACTGAGATCTGTATAAACTAAACAAATGTCTAAAACTGTAGCCATGTCATATTAAATGGGGAATTAAAGACAATTTCCACAGCCAGGAGAGACCTCCCATCCAATCTGTTCATAGGGTGTGTAAGTCAATCTCTTAAATCAGTGTGCAGGTCTAAGCAGTAGCTAGACGGGATTTTCTTCAATTTCACTTCAATTTTCCAGCTCATCTGCCTTTACATATATCAAACGAAACTGTTTTCACAAGATACAGGAAACAATTCTGATAAAGATTAAATAGATTGTTGTAATGTACATGGTTGTCAGATACACAGATTATTGTAATGTCTGTGGTTGTCATAGATACACAGATTGCTGTAATGTTTGTGGTTGTCATAGATACACAAATTGTTGTAATGTCTATGGTTGTCATAGAAACACAGATTGTTGTAATGTTTGTGGTTGTCATAGATACACATATATATACAGAGGTATAGTATAGTGATCATAATACTTCATCGTTTTATATGCAAGTGCAAAACTCCTAGAGCTACAGTGGCAAAATTCTTAAAACATAGAAAGTGCTCAAATAAAATGTTCATATCCAGTAAACTATTATTCAAGCACACCTGGTAGTATGGCTGGCAGAAGTTTAGCCTTTGGGAGTAAGAGACACTTGGGAGGATGACAGACCTCCAATTTCGTTCCTTGCTGATAAATTTTTCGGTACCCAAAATATGAATAGTTCATAATTCCCCACTAGTAAGTTCATGAAAAGTTTGCGACCTTTTCTGTGATATTCACAGTTAGGAATAAATTTCTTACCTCAGAACTTCCACTTGTTTCAAACACTGCCTCCAACTTACCTTAGAAAATCTCTGTCCATTCCTGAAGGTACTCTGTCTCCGAGAAGATCACTAACCATTTTACAGGTGAACAATGACTACCAATAATTGACGGTCATTACCTTATTGAGTTCCGAGCTGATTTTCTTGACTGCCTGGCTCCACCTGACCTTGGCAGGGGACTCCTGCATCTCGTGGTGGGGCGAGTACTTGTAGGGGTACTCCAGGGGACCATCACTGCGGTCTTGTGTACTCTGCCGACTCAAACCACTTAAACTGGTCTGACTGTTAACTGGACTGTAACAGCAAACAGTACTCACATTAGAAGTCATTAGTGGTTAGATACTGTCATAAACAACAGTACTCACATTAGCACAGTCAATAGCAGTTATATACTTTCATAAAGTACAATTTCTTCGTCATAGTAAGTAAGTAGGTAAAGTGACATGGTTAATTTTACCATCTGTGCACATGTCATGCTGAACTAACCCCAAGGTATTAATGGGGGGAGGGAGGAGGAAGAGGGGGGACAGTGAGGAACTACCACCATGTTTCACATCACTGGGTATATCAAAAAGCTGAAACTGGAAAGTCTTAAGAAAGTTTCCTTCCACTCTTAAGTACTCTTTTCCCCCCCATTTCCGCCTTACTATGAAGACTGATCCTTTCACTCAGGTCTTCCGAATGACAATGCAAAGACAAAAGCCTGAACAGTGAACACATGGAGAGCACATGGTGAGCGAATGGAAAAATAGTAAAGTAGAACATTTCAGGGACTGTGATGATGTCAAAACATAGGCAGTAATGCCATACACCTATCATCTTGCCCCTGCTATGATCGATATTACATTTGGTTATACATTAAGCCTACTCATTTCTAATCTACACAGCATACTGCATTGTGCAGGAGATCACAAGATTATGACCCAGGTTATTTCATACCTCATGTCAAAGAGACATGACTGCAAGATCAAAAAGAATGGTCGTTGGGATTACGGGAATATTTGACATGTGTTAACTCAAAATTTCTCTATCCTAGTCTATAGAGGTCACTGTTCGTTATAGAGAATACAGAATTGAGAGTAAAGAAAACATGGACCATTGGAATCACCAGAGGTGGGATCAGATGCCCAGGAGAAAAAGCATCCCATACTGGCCAGTCACAGCCCTCTATCTTGATCAGGTAAATGGAGTAATCCGTAGTCAAAATTTGTATGCAAGAACAGCTCAACAATTGGTATGAAACATGTCAGAGAGTATTCAACCTAATGACACATTGTATTTGCAAATTAAAATCATTATAACAACCATAGAATTGTGAAATGCTGCCTTTGAATGAAATTGTTGGTTGTATGTTGTTTTACGCCCCATCGAGAACTTTTCATTCATATCTAGATGTCCTCAGTTGTAGGTGAAGTACCACAAATTTAAACCTATGCTTAGTACCAGTGAGGGTTCTTTAATGTGCTAACGCCTGCTAAGACACAGGACATCCATTTTTAAAGTCATATCTAAAAGACCTGTGATTCTCACTTCTAAATGCCAGGCGCTTGGCGGCGGAGTAATCAGTGCCTATGTTTAAGGTAGCGACGGATAGCAACCACGTGATCAGTAAAAATTGTGTATTTTCACGTGAATTCATTTTCCGGAATTCTTTACTCCGCCATAGAATAGTCGAAAAACAAAAAGGGGTTCCGAAAGTGTTTTGTTGCTGTGACTGACTCGCCTAGATAAAATATGCACGTACCACATAAGTATACGTCAATATCTGTAATAATGGTAGATCAAATGTTTCATCTGTGTGAAACTTTTTGCTAATCAAAATGTTAAACCAACCACCAATCCATATACTTAGATACGCTACGTAAACAAAGTTGTTGGTTGATACATTGTAATGTCCGAGTGCAGCATGCTGCGAGATTAAATACTGTTTATACAGTCATTGAGAGGCTAAACAAAGTTTCTTGCAAGAAGAGGAAGTTGGTGGATGCATTCAACTTGGACAATGAAATCATAGTTTCGTTTGGTGAGTGAAAAAAATACCATAGATTTGTTCAACTCACATTTCCTCTGCTATTTCACAACGCGATTTATATTAACATCTGTAAGTTTAAACACACGACATACAGTAGATGTATTATTTTGTATGTATATATGTATTCCATGTGTGCTTAAAATACAACTCCCACCTGTGCATGTGATTGTAAACAAACGGATGTCATGTAAATGTATACCACATTTGTAAACATGGGCTCTCACAACTCTTTTATTAAGAAAATATCGTTATGAAAATAACCGTTACGAAAATAACATACCTTGAACTACATGTATAAAAGTAATGAAAAACAAATATCTGTATAGACCTATTATCTAGGGGTATGAGGGAACCGGATAGAAAGTGGAGGGGGGGGGGGGGGGGGGGGGGCATGTGTTGAATTATAATTCCCTAGACTATAGTGTGTATACATATACTTTGAAATTTCAGTGACCTAAGAAATATATCAAACCTGAGGTTTCGTGTTTCACACAAACATGTAGGTTGGCAAAACCTTTTTAAAAATAATGTAAATTAATCACAAGTCTGCATATGCCCTCTCATAGGCAAATGTATGCACTGTATGTATAAGTAAGATATGTATACTACACGTATGCCCTTCTCTTGACCCACATTTTGTAAATAAAACAGATATGATAAGTCTATGGCAGTTTATGAAAACATATATACATGTCATCTCATATTGCAAATTTATAATTTTGAAACATCAGTATAAAAATTTTCACTGAATATGTGTTGCGACACAATTTTAAAATTCACATTGTCTGTCACAGTCTAATTACTCAATGGTATAATATAGACCTAACTGTGCAAATATCAATTATGATGATCTTTTTTCTAGGCATCAGCCTGAGGACCAAGGGAGGTTAGATAGGACCAGTGCAGGTTGATGTGGATTTCGAGTCAACAAGTATAACAGCAAGAGAGGTACTATATTTTCTTTTGATAAACATTTGTAAAGACAATTCTGAGTATATCAGATATTCATCTTTTTTGCTATACTTAAATATATTTATCTTTATTTTGAACAGGTACTCCATTTACAGTGATGATGAATTATCCCCTGGACCCCCACAACTCCACAAATTTAAAAATGTTTGATCAAGTTCCAAAGATTAAAGAACTACTGCAAAATTTGGGAATTGGATGAAAAACATTAATTCACTTATATGAGCTCAGAGCAGTGGATGTTGTACAACATACTTGAAACTAAATTGTGAATTTGAGGGAAAACAAGTACATGTACTCGTGTATTACATGTACACGCCTTTTGAAAGACAATAATATTGCATAGATGTAAAGGAAATTTCAATGTTGATTATTCTTTCTTAGATATACATGTATTAGTAAAAAATGTGCACATGATAGAATATCAATTTTATAACTTCAATCAATGTGTTTGAATTTTCCTTGTAATTCAAAATTTAGTTGGAACATACATCATTGATACATTAATGTATATCAAATTTTTATAAAAGTTTCATAATGGAACTAATTCACCCCCCCCCCCTTATACATACAGTGAACATAGACCTTTACCTGGGGAAAACTACAGTTAGTTAATGCAATATACATGTACATGCATTCTCAGTTATCCAATAGTGAGTTTTTGGTTCATTGTGAAACTACAATTAAAAATCTTAAACTTATGAAAGACACACCTATCTGTGAGGGCAAGATGACTCAGATGGACTTACATGTAGTGATCCATGGGCAGTTGATGGGTCTCTTTCCATTGATATTAATTATTTATTGAAATATGAAATGGTTATTTAAACATATTTGGTGTATTGTACTGTATAGTGATATAAATTTCTATAAAAAAAATATGTATAGGTAATAGATTTGGTCCAGTTATTACAAGAAATTGTATGAAAAGTAACTAAATATTTAGGCAATCATTGTGAGTGCAAAAAGGTCAACTGCAATAGCACACACTATATATCATTCTGAAATGGCTCATAGAAACTTCTAGTATTGTGAGTTTGAATGCTCAATGTGGTAATTTAGGAATGCTTAATCATTTAAGGTCAATAGTTTATCTCTGCTGACGGTATCTCTTAAAATTCATTTCTAGAAGGGAGGGGGTAGGGTTACAAAATCTGACATAGTTTCAGATTAAACCTCATTTGGTATATTTTTTTCTATTCAATATTTTAGATACTACTTGACTTTTTGTAAAAATGAAATAAAATCGGAAATTTTATGAGCAGAATTTTGTTGTTGTCAGAAAATGTATGCCTGATAGTATTTGAGAAACGTCATATTTAGGGTAAATTTGGCCAATTGCCAAGTCGAATCATCCCTATGTTTTCCTTAGATGCATTTTGAATTTCTGATCAATGTTGATTTTTTGTCTGTTTGTGTTTAATTTACATAACTATATATGACAAACAATATTTCTGATGTCAATAAAAATTTTATTGGCTTCTTTGTTAATTTGCTCAATTTTGGCATTTTTTGCCTTTTGGGGTTGCAAAAGAGGGGATTTCAATCTCGCTTTCCTCGAAAATTAACCTGATTACTTTTGTTGATTTTTTGATATGTTTTAGGATAAAGTCAAAATGTTATAATAAATAAATTTTAAAAAAATTCAATGAGCGGTTTTTTGGGAGCTAGCTATCAATAGCTACCTTAAGTCTTAATTTTTCTGTTTTTAAATTTTTTTTTAATCATTTTTCAACAAACATTCTGTACATAATTCATGCCTTGATTTTGATGTGGTCATGGCATGAGCAGGGTTCAAACTCACAACCTCCCAGTTATGAAGCGAATGCTCTACCACTGAGCTACCATGACCAGTCTGAATGTGACTGTTGAAACATGAAGTAATTTGTCCATTGCCAGCCTTGGCATAAAAATTGATCATATGCAGAACATGATCTCCATATCAAATCAGTTAAGAAACATGAACATCATATGCAACAATGGAATATTGCTCCATAAATATGGGAGTCTGGTGACAGAGAAGCTGAAATCATCCTATTCAAGGGTTATATTGCTTATGTTTATTCATAGTGAAGTAATAACATGTAAAAGATGTAAGTGATATTTTACTGATGTTTATGTATTTGTGATGTATTCCCTTTCAAATATGGTGTTGATGTGTCATTCCTCTAAAAGACATCTAATTGATATCTTGTAAAGTCATATCTCATTGACCTGAGATGTGAAATATCCTGGATCATGCAAGTATGGGTGTCAAAATAATCAGTCATTGGTAGAGACCTAGTCTGCGACTGTCTACAGTCTGTCAGTACAGGCCTCCATCAGAATCCAATGTCAATCAAAATAGTCAACAAAACAATGGTAGAGACCTAGTCTGTCATTGTCCACAGTCTGTCAGTAGAGGCCCCCATCAGAACCAATGTCAATCAAAATAGTCAACAAAACAATGGTAGAGATCTAGTCTGCCATTGTCCACAGTCTGTCAGTAGAGGCCCCCATCAGAAGCCAATGTCAATCAAAATAGTCAACATAACAATGGTAGTGATCTAGTCTGCCATTGTCCACAGTCTGTCAGTAGAGGCCCCCATCAGAAACCAATGTCAATCAAAATAGTCAACAAAACAATGGTAGAGATCTAGTCTGCCATTGTCTACAGACTGTCAGTAGAGGCCCCCATCAGAAACAAATGTCGATCAAAATAGTCAACAAAACAGAAGAAAAGACCTAACATGATAAGAATTGGTCATACTTTGAATGGTGACTTCAATGGTGTCCCTATTTCAATGTTTGTGTGAGCTTTTATTTCTTGTATTAAAATGTGACTTCCTTATCACAAGACCTACATGTATAACACAGTATCCCCTATATAGATTTAGTGTGCTAAACATGGGAGATGTCACTCTCTGAATGGACGGTCACTCTCAAGTTTACCAGATGTAAAAGTCTGATGAATGAACCGGTCACTCTCAGACCAGGAGATGTAAAAGTCTGATGAATGGATTGGTCACTCCTAAACCAGCAGGTGTGTACAGCAGATTGTGTATAGCAGATCTATAATCAGAGACATAACACTTGCAGACTGCTTCTAGTCAAACTTGATCAATATCTTGGAGGAGGCTACTGGCCGTAATTACAATGACAGGTTCAGAAGTAGCAGGGTATATCCATCTCCACCATCTCTAGCAGGCCCATTACACATCTCTAGCAGGCCCATTACACATCTCTAACAGGCCCATTACACATCTCTAGTGGGCCCATTACACATCCCTAGCGGGCCCATCACACATCCCTAGCGGGCCCATTACATCTCTAGCAGGCCCATTACACATCTCTAGTGGGCCCATTACACATCTCTAGCGGGCCCATTACACATCTCCAGCCGGCCCATTACACATCTCTAGCGGGCCCATTACACATCTCCAGCCGGCCCATTACACATCTCCAGCCGGCCCATTACACATCTCTAGCGGGCCCATTACACATCTCTAGCGGGCCCATTACACATCCCTAGCGGGCCCATCACACATCTCTAGCGGGCCCATTACACATCTCTAGTGGGCCCATTACACATCTCCAGCCGGCCCATTACAAAGTTCAAAACACAAACCTTAATAAGAAGAGAGTTACCTACAAATTCTCCTGTGTGTCTAAAATTACATCTCTCTTGCAGGGTGATTTCTAATTTAAATGTCTGTTGGGTTAAGGTTTACAGAAATCTTCAATAAACATTCACAAGTTTAAGTTTAAATCTTTAGCTTTACTTTAACAAGATGTCAAAGAAATGTTTTTTTAACTACATCGAATGAAAAATAAACTTACTATGACAGAATCTCTAAACACTTCAATATGCACTCCATGAGTGATGTTATTCCTATGAACTACACCTATAGAATATAAGTATGCCTGGCATATAACATGACCTTTTAGTTTGTTAAAAAGGCTTATTTAAAAGTTTATTGAAAGCACACACTGTTTGACGGTGTTTTGTATATACATATCATTGAGCCACATTCCTTGAAGGGAACTCATTCACCCATAACAGAAAGGACGTGCTGGGCCATTCCGACAATAATTTCATCCAATGACTCCACAAGTACAAATCACCCATACCATAGTAAATGTGGCCTATTGTAGTGACTTAAAAACATGACTAAATTTCCTTCACATCTATCATCTTGTTTAGTTTTCAGACTTGTGGCATGAGAAAAAGTGAGAAAATTACTCCATTTTCTGTGCTACAGTGGTTTATCTAATGACTCTCTGACCAGTCAATATATTTGTAATTTCATACAACGGAACCTAAGCATGGATACAAGACCACCATACAGTTGTGATGGAATAGTTATATCAAATACTGTCTACAATTCTAAAGGGACACAAAATTATTTAAAAACACTCAAGTCCATCTTCACCCATTAGGGGCAAGATCAAAAGATCACAGTCCACTAAAAATCTAAATTCAAATAGTTAGGGGGAGGGGGATAAAATCTCCCTTAAGTTTCTGTCATCCAACATTGATTACACTTTAGTGGAAAAAGAAAAAAGACAAGTGACTGTTAAAAACTGACAATCTTTCTGAAAAATTCAAACAGGACAGACCATGCAGTGACCAATTAGTGTTTAGTTTTTAAAATGAGTGATGTTTGCTGTGGGCATACTGTGTCTGTTAATTCTGACAAAACTTGGCCTAGTCATTTACATACCACTGTCGCTGTAACACAGTACTTCAATTTAAAACTCCAATCTATTTCTCTATGAAGTATTTTTTTTAAATCCTTCTCAATGATCACATACACACATTTGTCTATGTGACCACCACTGTAAAACCAAAATTTGTGTCAAGCAAGGAGAGTGATTCTATAGATATCTTACATTTCAGGAATATCTGAACATGTACACATCGCAATAAAATAAACGTATTTATCTTCATGTGATTGTCATGTGATTGCCATTTTCTAGTCAATAAATGAAAGCGAATGGCTGCATTATTGATAATCATTGTGTCACCTCTACTAAGCACTGACTGTGCTGAGCAACACATACACAAAGAATATAAAACATTTACATTCACTTAGAATTCAGTTGGATTCCATATTTACATTTTAAAAAAATGCACATTACAAGAATTAGTGTCAAAGGTACATGTATATAGGACTCGCACAGTGGGTGACCGATGCTTACTGCTCCAAGGCAGCTGATCCCAGGGTGTTTCCAGGGGTCCCTGTTTGCCCTAGTCTCAGTTTTGTATTCTTTATAGAGTTATTAAATTGATCACCGTTTGTTTTTTCATGCATGCATATATCTGAGAGAATGAGTATTCAACATGCATTCATCACATCATGACATCATAATCCTTTCGATCTGACCTTGCAGACCCCACACTAAATGTCATCTGCAATGGATGACACCTGTGCTTGTAAGTTACCAGTTTTTGTCAACGCTTACTCAAAACTCACAATAAGACACATGGTAATTATAAGCTTTGTGATTGGTTGGTTGTATATTGTTTAATGTCTCATTTGAAATTTTTCCTTCATATGGAGATGCCACCATTGCCAGTGAAGAGCTGCAAAATTTAGGCTGCAAAATGTATGTTCAGCACTTACAGTCTTTGAGCTAGGAGGGGTCTTTATCATGCCACACCTGCTGTAACACAGGACCTCAGATTTTGCTGTCTCATCTGAAGGACTGCCCCATTTAGTCACCTCTTATGACAAGGAGGTACTGAGGACCTATTCTAACCCAGATCCCCAGGGGACTTAAGCTTTGTGTATTTTATGAATTTGGGGATCAAGTAACTGATTGGCTATAGTATTGTGAAACCAGTATTTCCCCAACACCAGAAACAAAATGGATGGCTACTTGGATACAGGGAATTATTACGGATATATCAATGGTCATCCCACGAGGCATATCGTATGAACTATATTTACTGTAATGACTATAACAGCTTTCATCTATTAAGCATTGCCTTGGCTGTGCATGTTGGAGCTGAATTAATACTTAGTCTTCAATACCACAGATCTCAGACATAAAACCATAAAGAAAAAGAATTGATACATAAAAGTGGGTACAAAATCTGTGTCTGATAAACAGAAAAAAAATTACTGCATAAAAAATTCCATCCGATAAACTGAATTCTCACTTGTGAATTATGTATGGATATATAAGAAATGATCTGTGTTTTGAAATCAGATCAATACGACCTGGGCATCTAATTGGAGCAGGGCATCCCATGCAACCAGTGTGTGCACTTTCTAAGATAGAAAGGGTTTTGGCAGTCTTGAATAAATATATATTGAATAACTATATCTGCATGACGAACAATATTTCTGGTGTCAATAAATTTTTTTTTGTTATTTTTCTCAATTTTGGTATTTTTTGTCTTTGGAGGGGATTTCAATCTACCAATGGTTATCTACAGACCAGCTATCAATAGCTAGTTTAAGTTGAAGTATAAAAAGAGCTTTATCAGCAACATTTAAAATTCATGGCTAAGATTAAAGTTTTTCAAAAGGCCAAGTCCCAAGGTAAAGGTCATAAGGTCAAACAGTATGGTACCAAGAAAGAAAGGTCATCGCCATCTATTCAAACGTTATGGCCAAGGTTTAAAGTTTTGGCGGGCAAACAGACAGACCAAACACTATATGTCCCCAAATCTCTGATCACAGAGCCGTAACAACTTTATCGTGGCAGATCACACGTCTAGAAAATGTCCGTCAGAAAAGCATCTAAATCAGGACTGCTTGTATACAGACATTTTCTATTGATAATTCATGCATACAAGATTTCATCAAGTTTGAATCATGTACGATTGTTTACTGAAAATTAACAATCTTAAAAACTTTAACCAGCTTTTCTGACATCTTAAAAACTTTAACCAGCTTTCCTGACAATGACATAGGGTTGTGACAATTCTTCTCATGACATTTTGTCCTGGCAAGCTAAAGACACTTAAACTATTCCAAATAACACATCAGTACTGAGGACCTGAATCTGAACTTCCCGTGTCTTACTGTCTCAATATGGATATGACAGAACTTCATTCATTAATTGAATAATGTTCAGATTGTAAGGCCAGAAATGGTTATCATCAACCCTAGTCTTTCATTATCAATTTTACATAAACTGTTGACCCTTACCTAAAATCCTGGGTGCTGATTTTACTAGTGTTGGTCATATTTGTCAAATTGGTCAAAGAATCTCCACTTCTTGCAGGGCTCCTGGCAAGGAAAGAGAAAACAATTATCATTATACCACAAAATATCACAGATATATTCCAGTAGTAATATTATAACAGTCAATTGATTTTTTGATTATCACTCTTATCGTCATTCTCCAATTACATCACAAAATTTTATATTCACTTCAGGTAGATAATTGCATCTTTCCCCTAAATCGCATCAGAAAATGGTGATAATTGTACTTGGGCTTTCTATTGACCATTTGTTTACAAGATGCTTTTGTAAAAAATTATTGGAGAGGTCATGAAACGGTACTTAGGTTATCAATAAATACTACAGATACATGTACCAGAAAATTGTTTTCTTTTCTGGAGAATCACCATTCTGCAAGTCCTCTTTCCTAAGATATATCTATGCATGAAGTTTGAAAACATCCTCTTCAGGTTAGTTACAATTAAGCTAAATAAACACTCCAGAGATTCGAGGTCAAGGTCATACACATGACCAAATTGAAGGTCAAATCAAATATTTTGGTTGCAATTGTCTTGCTCTTCCAAATGATATATCTGTGTATGAAATTTGATGACGGAATCTCATAAATAGCTCATTCACAGATAACCTTCACATAGAATTCCGAATCGTGATGTCTGGGTAATATGGTGGGTCAAGGTTAAAAGAATCTGACCTTAGTTGTGGTGATGTATCTAGGTGTGAAGACTAATTAGGAAATCTTCTACAGTTCAATCAAAAATTAACTAAATTCAAAATCCAGAAATGAGAGGTCAAGTTTTCACTCTTCATTCAGAATTAAGTGAGCTGAATGCAAATTGGGACAAAGAGAAGATAAACGTTATAACCACAGTCATCACACATGTGTTACAGAGAAAGCATAAAAACTGCATGTAACAGAAATAAATACTATAATCTGACATTACTCATCACTATTTCCTAGTAAGCACACAAACTAAAAGCCTTTCTGATGTCTATAAAACTTTATAATCTCTACAACAGGGATTAGTAGAGAAAAGACCTGCCCTGACCTCAGGGACTCTCTAAACCCTATCTCATTCAACATATGGTGTTTATAACAATATTGTTCAGAACTAATGAAAATGTCTTTTCTGTGATTCAGTCCACGATATGCTATCTTCCCTAAGGCCTAAAGTGCACAGTTTTCCACAATGCGACCACTGGGACCAATTTAGGCATTTACTTGTGTGCATTTTGATGAGAGACTGTATCCATGTTATTGCATTAAGATCTAACTAAATGCAAAACAATAAGAATTTACATAGCAAATGAGTTACATTGAGGACATCATGATATTACAGAAGAAGGAGAGTGGAAGGAAAGAAGGAAAAAAAAGTGGGAGGAGGGGCATTAGGTGGACCCCCTCTCTACAATGAATTTTTTTCCCCCTTTCCCATAAGTGGGTTATGCAAATTTTTTTCTGCAATGATTGCTACCTTCATCACCCAATAAAACAACAAAGAAAAACATTTTATTGTTTATATTTTTATGCATTTTTCAAAAATATAAACTAGATTTAAGAGCTAAAATATATTGTTGACCATATTGTTACTTTAAACGGAACAGCTAATGCACCCTTTGACCTTGATGATGCTCCATATTTGGTAATGATTAAGCGGACAAGTGGTATTAAAAAACCAGATTAAACTAATTTGCAAGAGACATGTATTCATTGTCAAGGATGAAAGCAATGTCAATTTTAAAAGAAAAGATTCAGTGAATGTAAATAGAATTCTCAGTTGCTGTAATGTACATGTAATAAGACACATTTTTAAATCACGAGTTTCTTTTAGAGTGCTATCAATTGGGATAAAAAAAAAAAAGGTATGGCTCTATAAAAAGTAAAGAGGATTTTAACAAACATGACCTTTTGCATAGGTAAAACAACACAAAATGAATTTCAGAATGTTGCGTTATATAGCTAGCATATATCCATCCACCTACCTGTCTATATATCTCTATTCTATCTATCTATGAAAGGTGAACATAAGGAACAGTAATCAATCTCATAACTCCTATACGGAATACAAAATAGACAGTTGGGCAAACACGGACCCCTGGATATACCAGAGGTGGGATCAGGTACCTAGGAGGAGTAAGCATCCCCTGTCGACCAGTCACACCCCCCGTGAGCCCTATATCTTGATCAGGTAAACGGAGTTATCCATAGTCAAAATCAGTGTGCCAAGAATGGCCTAACAATCATTAGAAACACGTCAGACAGCATTTGACCCAATGATAGGTTGTATTGGCAGACTAGATCATCATAACGCCCATAGAATTTGTGAAATGCTGACTTTAAACAATCTATCTATTTACCTTTCTATCATCTTTCTATCTATCTATCTCAATTAAAAATAAAACAAAGACAAGTAGGAAAACGTAATCTAATAATTGTCTTTTTTTAATTATTTCCATTCCTTCAAGCGCCGAAATAAATATTTTAAAAAAACTACATCCTATTTACTGAATTTCATACTTCTTGAATTCATTTCTCCTATTTTTTCTTTGCCTGTTGTGTCTATCAGAAATGCAAACTCTAAAACCTTGAAGGCAAGGTAGCAATGTGAGACTATGAAGATTTTCCACTCTATGGCTAACATTGAAACAGAACAGAGAGATCATTCATATGACGGCCGGTGCTTACCCTCGGTTCGTATATCCATACTGTCTGTTGTTCCTTGGTCTGCTATTATACGACATGTGCTCAGATTCTGTATCACTGCGACCTTGAATGTACGTGTTTTCTTCATCCTGGTAGTATTCCCATTCTCTGCCGTAATCTCTGCCTTTCAGATCGTGACCTACCCTACGACCATGCGAATATGGTCGATGGTCGTCGCCCTGATCATAATATTGCTGTCTCTCTCTACTGCTGTCCTCGCTGAGTGTCCTTTCCATCGAGTGCTGGTCCCGGATGCTGTCTTCACTATACATCCGGTTGCTTTCTTCACTGTACGTCCTATCATAGTGCCTTCCTCGACTGGAAGATTCTTCCTCACTAAGAGTTCGGCTCATCACCCTCCCTCCACAGTAGCTCTCGTCTTCCTCACTGAAGCTTCTTTCGTTACGTTTTGGACGTTCGTAATCATCATATTCCTCTCGGTCGTACTCAGATCCGTGTAAAGAATCATCCTGATCATAATCCGGATCTTCTGGACTCCTCACTTCAGAACAGTGAGTCAATTCCTCATCGTAAGAGTCGTTATCCGGCTCAGGAGATAAATCACGTTGATAAGCATCTTGACACTGGTAACCATTGTACGATTCCTCGTCAAAACTTTCAAAACGGTCAAATGAGCCCTGCCGGTCATCCTCCAACCCCCCACCGTCAAATGAATCAAACTGTCCATTATAGTAGAAATCTCGACTGGGCTCATGGAGAGGAAACTGTCGCACAGAAACATTGTGTTGGTGAGGAGGGGGGTAGCTATTGTCACTTTTATAATCACTGTCTTCCGACATTCCAGCTGTAAAACAAAAGCTACCTCATTAAACTTATCGACACCAGAGAATGCTTAAAGCTATACTCCCTGTGAACCAACAGGTCAGCTTGCCTATTGTGAAGGCAGAAATGGTTTAATCTTTTAATGCATTGAAATGGAGAATGATTGATTATGCCGAATTGTTTGAATTATTTTCCTCTTGAGAACATAAATAATACAGAGAATGTTTGCATTTTTCCATAACGTGGCTTAGAAACTTTTATTTTACTTTAGTCTCACATGAGGCATAAAAATACTAACAAAGAATTAATCAATACAACAAACAGGTATTGAACATAAACACGTATGTACAATATTATGAATTTCAAAGTGGAAGGAATATCAATCTGTACTAGAAATTTACATAACAATTTTGCAGAACTTCATAATTTCATCCTGTCAGTGCAAATATTTTAGGAGTTACTTCCCTTAGTATAGCATTATTAGAGTTCTGTTGTATAACTATTATACTTACACTGCGTAGAATAAGTGTTTTGCCGTTGTATCGTTATTAACTGCAAAATTAAAAACAAAGAAGGTCAAAATGCTTAATTGTTTTCTGCCAAAAAATAAGTAATTTCTAAAGTTTATTTTCCTGATTACATCCATACACTTGATGTCTATTGAGAAAGCTGTTTATATTGAAATTCTTTTGAATTAAAGGATCTGTCAATCCGATTTATTCATTTATCCACTTACTTCTTGGTCAATCGTGTTGAGGACTTTGAGTTTATTTTCTAGTTCTGCAGCCTCCGCCTCCGGCAAATCTGCCAATAGACAAAGATTATGAATCAAACATTCAGAAAATGCTAGTCTTTTCATTTTTTTCTGGGGGCAGCTGATTACTGCAATGGTATACTCTGCACTTTTTTTCAAACATCTAAACACTACATGCATTGTAAGTGCAGTAGCATGCAAATGGCACTGAAACATGAATATCAAATTTATATCATGCATCTGTACCCCTCGTCTTAACTACACCATGAATATCAAATTTATATCATACATCTGTACCCCTCATCCTAACTGCAACGTGAATATCAAATTTATATCATACATCTGTACTCCTCGTCCTAACTACAATGTGAATATCAAATTTATATCATACATCTGTACCCCTCGTCCTAACTACAATGTGAATATCAAATTTATATCATACATCTGTACCCCTCGTCCTAACTACAACGTGAATATCAAATTTATATCATACATCTGTACCCCTCATCCTAACTGCAACGTGAATATCAAATTTATATCATACATCTGTACCCCTCGTCCTAACTGCAACGTGAATATCAAATTTATATCATACATCTGTACCCCTCGTCCTAACTACAATGTGAATATCAAATTTATATCATACATCTGTACCCCTCGTCCTAACTACAATGTGAATATCAAATTTATATCATACATCTGTACCCCTCGTCTTCACTACTGTGACCACACATACAGTCATCAACCTAGTTTTAAAATCATATTTCAATTTCAAACTCTTATCAAATATAACAATCAATCCACAACTTGCACCTTGCATCCATAAATATTTATGCCTTATGCATTTTATATGTACATGTTCTATATGAAGTCAAAGTCATTGCTAAAACTACACCATAACCACTTCTGTATCAATAATGCATGTGACCTTGTATTCAAACAGCATGAGATTAATCTTGATGTAACTGTTAAAAGATGCATGAGCAATTTAGTATAATAACTAGCGAGCAAAACTTAATTCTGAGCCCTGTTGAAATGCTGGAATATGTTTAAAATGAAGAAAAATTCATTTAATAGTGCAACCAATGATCAAGAAAATTAGGCACAAGTTCTCCACAGTGAATTATGAAATTCCATACAATAATTTTTTTTTATCATAGAAACAAAAGAAAACTTAATGTCACACTAATGCAATGATATTTCAGTGCTGATTTCAATGAAATGTTGAGCTGATTTAGTAATTTTTGATAATTATAGTGTCATGATTCCTCTATAAAGCATTATTAATGACAGTGTGCAGTTTGAATGTAAAAATGTGGTAAGTCAAGAATCTATTCAGAGTGGTGTGATCTAAACAACACAAAGATTATGTAATTCATATGTTTGATGTTGAACAACTCATTTCTAGGTGGTACACAATCCCTTCATATTTCAGGAAGCCATTGAAATCACAGTATTTTTCCTTTCACAAAACAGCAATAATCTGGTAAAAAATTTTCCCCTCTGAACTGAAATCATCTGAAACCCACTTCACAACTGATTTGAAAAATAGCCCGCTCAGAAATCAGAGAATGACTGAATGTAGAGTATTCTGTTGGTTTCTTTAGGTTCCATTCCAGATTTCTTTTTTTTTTTTACTCGTAAAGAGACGACACCAGCTGTAAATACAGTGCAACAAATCTTTACCTATGCATCCAGGGTTGTGACTGAATTCCTCAGAAATTCAAGGAAAACTGGTCAAAAAGGGAGGAAAACACCTCACCCTACCTGGAAAAATGTAATTTTCTGTCACTTTAGATCAAACTCAGAGTGTTTCATGTTTTCGAAAATTGAGCCAATCAGAGGATTTCCTCTGGAAAGAGGAAAAATCACATCTTGATGCATCAGACATTAACGGCCGTAGCAGCAAGGGTTCTTTATCATACCAACACCCACCATGACACACGACCTCCTCTTTTTAATGTTATATCTGAAAGACCAATCACTTGGTGAAGGAAAGCTAAAGATAACGAACAGTGATCAATCTCATAGCTCCTATAAGAAATACAAAATAGAGAGTTGGGCAAACACGGACCCCTGGATATACCAGAGGTGGGACTAGGTGCCTAGGAGGAGTAAGCATCCCCTATCGATCGGTCACAGTCGTCGTGAGCCCTATATCCTGATCAGGTAAACGGAGTTATCTGCAGTCAAAATCAGAGTGCTAAGAACAACTTCACAATCGGTATTAAACACATCAGCCACAGGAACAAAGGTACAGTCATTACCTATGTTAATGTCTCTGAGTTGATGTGGCTGTGGAGATCAGGAATCCAACATGGGGACCTCTTGGCTGTAAAGCAAGTGATGTTAACCACTAGGACATGGCAACCGTAAATACATTTGATAGTCTTCATTATCAGATGACAATAAATGGTAAGAATACTGTAAACACACTTGTTTCTGCTGAGTTACGTGGTTTGAGATGAATCAATCACAGGGTTTCACTAAATATTGGTTCTGTGACTGAGTTACGTGGTTTGAGGTGAATTATTCACAGGCCTTCACCGAATAGTGGTTCTGTGACTGAGTTACGTGGTTTGAGATGAATTATTCACGGGGCTGCACTGAGCAGTGGTTCTGTGAGTGAGTTACGTGGTTTGAGATGAATTATTCACGGGGCTACACTGAGTAGTGGTTCTGTGACTGACTTATCTCCTGTTAGAGGGATTTGAATTTGATGGTATCAACATTGATCACCAGAGAAAATGAATGATTTTTCAGTATATTGTAGATTCAACTCAAATAAATAATTACCCTATCAATATCCTTCTGTCTGGTTCATGTCACCCCATGTCAAAATGTCCCATCTCATCAAGAATGGGATAATTGAAATCAGTAATTGTGATTAGACACATGAGTGGTCTGACCAACTTAATCAGACCACTCCTTGCTGGAGTTTAAGGTCATTTTATAACACAAAGAAATGTCACCAGGATATTGATAAATTTTTATCAGTGTTAGCTATTAATGAAACCCAAATCCAGTCTAGACATTCGGTGAAGCAATCAGACTAACTCCATTGATCCCAAAGATGAACATTATCCAGTCACGTCCTTCAGGGACCTCTTTAAATGGAAATTTATGCAAACATATCTAACTTCCTTCCACATCCCCTGATGTCATAACCAGCTTTAAGGCACCCTCAAATACGACTCCCTCAGAATTCATAAGCACTGCACCACTGAGACCTTTATTTTCTACTGATCAATTTCCACAAAAACAGTCAATTTATAACAATGCTTCTCTGAATCTGGTTCAACTCATTTGGTCCCTGAAGAAAACTGCCAATGATTTTCACACATGCAGTTGTAAAATTCTGCATGACTTGGCCACATTCCGATGCCTTGCACAAGATAATTTAGAACCATGGATGGCAAAAGGGTTAAGTGGAAATTGTTCGTAATACTTAGCAATATTCAATAGCAAAATTATGAAAAGCAAAGATAACGAACAGTGATCAATCTCATAACTCCCATAAGCAATACAAAATAGAGAGTTGGGCAAACCCAGACCCCTGGATATACCAGAGGTGGGATCAGGTGCCTAGGAGGAGTAAACATCCCCTGTTGACCGATCACACCCGCCGTGAGCCCTATATGTATCTTGATCAGGTAAACGGAGTTATCCGAAGTCAAAATCAGTGTACCTATTTCAGTATATCTATTTCCTGGACCTATTCATTCTATTTAAAGACACAATTATCAGCAGAGTTAATTTGGGAATGTGAACTTGAAGCACTGCTCTAGTTGGATCTCTTCTCTGGAAATTTGAACTACACCCTTACCGAAAGCAAAGATAAACATTAAAGGTCTTAATATCATAGGAATTTATACACAAAATATGAAAGCCCTACCTTGAAATTTTCAGGAGATGTTGCCAAGGTCATCTTTTTTTAAAAAGTGTTCAATCTCCACAGTTAAAGTCACAACATTTTGGTACCAAAAGAGTGGTCCTAATTACATATCACAAACAGTGCCAGTGGAATATGAGAGCCCTATCACTCACCATTCAAAAGTTATGATTAAGGTTAAAGTTTTGAACAGACAGACAAACAGACAGGACAATAACAATCTGCCCTCAGATCTTCGATACTGGGGCATAAAAATGTACTCAAGTCCTAATTTTATTCCACCATGACCCATGATGTATTCAATTCCTGGCATATGTGACTTCCTTTTAATTGCTGTATAAGATTGCTGTTGTCAATATCGGGTTATGATAAAACTAATTTTAACAGCTTCTGTATGAAATTTTACTCTTTCAGCAGGACTTTTTAACTGCAGTTTTATGAATTTGTGCCAATTTTTACTGGGACCTCCCAATCAATACTTTGCTATTCATTGACCTATATAAAGAATCCCAAATCTATCATAAATTTGCATTTCATCGCAGGAAAAAATGTCATGTTGTCTATCATTTTCTCACTTCCATTCCCTGGATAGCTATGAATCTGTCCTTCACATTTACTTCTAAAGTTTCAAGCATAATAGAAAAGTATAAAATTGATTAAGTTTACAAGGTCATTGGGGACACAATTTTTTTTATGGTCAATCTGTTTTAGTCATGACAACACTAATTTTAACTATATCATTGTCCTAGCCACAGTAACTCTTTTTAATTACTGTATAAGTAGAAATTTTAATGAGGATTTAATTTTGGCATTATCAGCAAGGATGTTAGGATCGCTAAAATTTATTACCGCTAACAATTTATTCCTTATAGTGGGTAATAGTTATCTTTCTTGGAATTATAAAATCGCTAAATATATATTCCCATTTTTATGGAAAAATCGCTTTTGTATCAATCTCGCAAAAAATTCCACTTGATGTACGATACATGATTGCCTTAGTCAATTCAACTCTTTAACTTATGTATATCTATGATATCTGATGAACAACACTTTCCAAGATTTTTTTTCCTTCTGTTAAACATCAATCTACTGAAGGCTTATGAGTCGTATGTTATTCAGCAGGAAACCATTCATGTTGGCTCAGTGGTTACATCATTCACATTGGCTCGGTGGTTACATCACTCACATTGACTCGGTGGTTACATCACTCACATTGACTCGGTGGTTACATCATTCACATTGACTCGGTGGTTACATCATTCACAATGACTCGGTGGTTACATCATTCACATTGACTCGGTGGTTACATCACTCACATTGACTTGGTGGTTACATCATTCACATTGACTCGGTGGTTACATCATTCACATTGACTCGGTGGTTACATCACTCACATTGTCTCGGTGGTTACATCACTCACATTGACTCGGTGGTTACATCATTTACATTGACTCGGTGGTTACATCATTCATGTTGGCTCGGTGGTTACATCATTCACTTTGTGGTCGTGGGTACCACCCATAAGGACATTGTTACCCCATCTCTAGACCTGTGTCAAATATATCGTCTTATCCTACACAGAAGTACAGGTGTACTGCCTAGTACTGCTGACTCCCCCTCCCTTCCACAATTTACGACTGCCACACCCACCCCCATAAAAATGCATGCATAGAAATCTATCTTACCATATGGCAACTCAAATCTGGCGTCCAGAAGGATGGTGTGCCCCGTGGGGAACCTCGTACCAGTGACCTTGCCATTCCTCATGATCAGCTCACTGTCCAAGGACAACCATCTTCCGTCTCCTTCCTGAAATTGATAAATACACAAGTTCAAGGAGGTCTATGCCTTTCTGACCGATCAAATAACACCATCATCATTTTCACAGACCTCTGAATATTAATGAAAAACTAGATACCATTGTAACAGCAAGCATCACTAAAAGACCCAGCTTTGTGGCATTAATTAAAGGAGACTAAAACTTCATCTGTAACCCATGGATACGAACAAGTCCATGCATAAATTTTCAATTCTATATCTGCAGGTCCACGGACCTTAATATCTGCAGTCAACTCAGAAGTAGTTACATGTATCAATAAAAGTATCACAAGTCCCACGGGCTGTGAAATCTAGAAAAAAAATTCTGTTCTGCATATCTAAGCTAAATTTTAATATTCAGCAATACAGTTGTAGTATATAAAACAAGATGTATTCTTAAAACTTAAATGTCCCCGAAAGTAACCCTATACTAATGAAAGTCTTTATATAATACAATATATATAACATTTTCATGATGTGACTTTAATTTGGACCTGTCCTTGAGTCAAAACCCTGGGATTGTGAAATTCACAACTTTGGACTGCATCCTTTTCTGCTCTTCCTAACTATGTATTTAGTTTTTATACTGTACCAGCTAACTTAAAGAAGGTTTTCAATTGAGGAAGACAATAATCAACTTGATAATTTTGGCCCCACCCTGGAACCAAACCTCTTACCCCTAGGATCATGAAATTTACAATTTTGGTAAAGGACTTATACTTAACTCTTTCTAAATATTCATTTAGTTTCATTTTAGTATCAATAGCATTAAAGAATGTGTTACACTTATACACTATATATACTAAATTTGCCCTGCCCTGGAGTCAGAACATTTACCCTGGGGATCATGAAATTTACGATTAATTATAAAGAGGCCTTCCTGCTCTACATCACTATGCACTTAGTTTTTCTTACAGATAGTCAGTTGTAGAGAAGATTTTTGAAACTTTGTATTTAATTTTTGGTGGTTTTGCCCCAGTCCTAAGGCCCCGGGGATGCATGAGTCCTGAAATTTACAATTTATGTCTCCCTTTTCCCAAAGATGTTTACTTAGGTGACCTCAAAAGTCCAGAAAAGTATTTGCACAGACACACTGACTGTAGGTCTATTATGTTCCACTTAATTATCTCAGAAACATATATATAAGGGAGATTAAAGCTACTTCCTCAAGTCTCCCATTATCTCAAGGTCCCTTTTAGGTAAAAATGCACACAATGATTTAAATTATGTATACCGACTTCAGAATGAAAGATACAAAGTTCAAACCTTACCAATCCTATCACTAAAAGTAAACACTCAAGATACAATATTATCAAAAGATGTTTCACTTCAAATTAAAAAGAAAGTGAAGTTTCAAAAGGCATTACACATGATCCAAACTCGGAAAAATCAGAGAGATTTCAGGGACATTAATGTTTAAGATTTGCCTACTTTCTTATTAATAGTATATATGAGTTAAAAACTTGTAACGTTCGATTCCAATTTATGATAGGAGTGAAATGAACTTAAATTGGCATCAATTTATCAAACCAATAAATAGGAATTAACAATTTATAGGTGCGACCGTCACATATTTTAAGCGGTAAACATGCCGCTGTAGGAGTTGCTTATCTCTGTTATATATGTCTCTGATACTATGTGATACAAGTCGGAATTCATTTTGCTGAAATGTCATAACAATAATGTACCGTATATACTCGCTTATAAGTCGGTCCGCCTATAAGTCAGTTGTATTTTTTAAGGTTATTTTGTAGGAATTTGTCATTGACCCGCTTATAAGTCGGTACAAATTTTTGTCAGAATAGGTTGACAATTTCAAGTCAATCCTCTAGTGTTTTTACCTATGTTTCAAAAAATATTTTGAGAAATTAATAATTATGAGGTGCTCAATATCCAAGCCATATCCGTTTGGGGTTTAAACGCATCCCTTGATCTATTATGGACCATGATCCCTTGTTTACCTAAGCAATTATGGTCTCCTAATGACCAGTACCTGACACCGTGTTTACTTAGTGGCACGCGCCTCGCGAAAACTGTTATTGTGGGATTCCGGTATAATTCATTGTATCAACAATAGAGTTTTCAAGAGTCAAGAATGATGATCTAAATTATCTGTTCTTTTAAGAAATATATTTCAGCCGGTATACATATGAATATTTCAATATTAAATCGAGTTCGTAATTCAATTTTACCGATAAACGATAGATTAGTTGAAAGTATTACACTGTAGTTACCGGTATGTAAATAATTTTAAACTAGATAAAAATATGTAAATACTTGTACTTTATACATGATTTTAAAATACATAAACAATACGTCTAGATATTTGTGAACAATAATCATTTGTGTGGTAGTCCATGGTAATCGTCAGAGTTGTTTAAAAACACTACATTACGCCGCCCAGAAAAATACCAATCTTCTTAGGACGCGCCTATAAGTCGGACAGAGAGTTTTGGACCAAAAATTGACTCCCAAAAAACCGACTTATAGGCGAGTGTATACGGTAATCTAGGCATGAGATTTTTTTTTATAGCATTACCCTACCATACTTTCCCTAACTTTCACATCAAAATCAGGATCTTTAACTAGAATTATTCCCGTGTACAGCAGTGACGGATTTAGAGGGGGGGTCAGCACCCAATCCCCCCCTCCCCAACTCCTTTGCCACAAATTCACAAGGCATTACTGGCATTTATAGATGAAAACTCCAGATTTGGCACCCTAAATGGCCGAGTATTTTAGCTAATACTTGATTTTCACATGTGGGCCCCCCCCCCCCCCTCCCCCCATTCGGAAATCCTGGATCTGCCACTGTACAGTAATAGGAAAATGAGTTGATGGATTCATCTTCACATATCATGGTCAAACAAGTTAATAAAATCGTTGATTTAATTGACTCCAACAGTCCATTAGACAAGATCGAGGCTTGGGAAAAGTAATACACACTCAATGACTATCAGTTGCATTATAGAGTCCATTATATAGACCTGACTTGTTCTATATCCAGGCTCCCTTCATGTGCTGAATTCATTGTAAATGAAAATGGCTAGACTCTTTAAGAAAATGGCTTGGGAAAAAATCTATTTGGGAGATCTCGGGCGAATAATTCTAAGAGGTTTTTTTTTTCCTTTCTATTTTGGCTTTCACTAGAGATGTATGGGAAGAATCGATACACATAGCCCGGGTCTGTGCAACAAAAGTAATGTGTCACCAAGCATGGGATATCCTCATCCATCGTGGGGACTCTGTGGGGAATTCCCCCCCAAAAAGCAAATCAATCGTCATTTAACTATTCAATATTCTGATAAGGAAACAATAACCCAGCAATAAACACTGATCTTAATTGCCTATCAGCCATCTTCTCCCTCTACTTAGCTAGAAAATGACCTGTAGATAGAATCAGTGGCGCCCCCTTCTGGAGGAGAGCTCACACATCACTAGCTACTAGAGGCTCAGCCACTAAATCACCCTCCCTTGTCCTGTGTCAGCCGGTCTAATATATCAGATTTTGATTGTGTAAGGCAGGTGCAGGATTCAAAAACCAATAGGATTCTGTCTCAAGATGGCATGTTCTGTAACTGGAAGGGAATATTGATGCATGTATGGAATTTCCATTATCAGTATCTTAGAGAACTTTCAATATCCCAGCCTGCTTTTCAGCTGTACGTTCAAAGTTAATTTGATGGTATATTTGATGGTTCTTTTTTCAATGATTGATTCCCTGAGGACAAAAGAACAAAAGTAGGTGGGTTCTATGTACATGCAGAGTTCAATACGGAAAGTAATGATGATAAAACTGTTCTGTCAGCTTGAAGATGGTGGGCACTCCTTATTTAAAACGTGAAACTATCAGTCAAGAAACAGATAAACTAGCTAGGCACCCTTAAAATCTTAACATTTTCCAAATTTGATTTTTTTTTTCAAACTTCAGTTCTTATGTGACAGGATAATATTTACTAATAGTCTTGTAATTTGAACCACTGTCTTCAATCGTTAAAAAAATCACTTTTTAAACTGAGCAGCATTTTATTTTAAAAGCAGTACTGTGCAGAATACAATCGAACTCTCTTTCGACCATTGACTTCTGTTTGGGATACATATGCAGCAACATTAGTCATCTTCTCCATTGTGCTCTGTTTGCATAACGGAATATAGATTGGAATGTGCAGTTTTTCATTAATTAAAAATTCAGGGAAAGTTAAACATCTGCATTTTTCTCTCAAAATAGTGTACAAGTTTCTTGTTTTTGAAATGTGTTAATTGCACCAATACGCTTTCAAAAATTACATCTCCCAGTTTTAAATTCAACCAATCCATTTCTTTCTTATTGTAAAGTAATGAATGAAGTTATATTCGCCCAGCTTTAGTATATTGCCAAAAGAGGATAAGAGCATTTGAAAATTTTTAAATGTATGTAAGGGGCCTCAACTAGTCCCATATACTATATGTACCACCCTCCTTTCCAGAAAATTTTATATCCACTAGCTTGAAATCTTCACTTTTCAAAAAATCACATCGTCTTTAATTTCTACAAAAGAGTTCACGAAAGGTGATCCCTTCACATTGTGTGCTAACTGTTAATAAAGTATTGCGGTTGGTTAATTATTGAATAAAAGAGTCATTGCTCTGCTTAAATCCAGCTTGTCTGCTAAACTCCTCACTTCGAGTTGTTCATGTCAGCACAGCACTTGCCCTTAATGAGAATTAAGTGGTGATTTTATAGATTATTCCTAACATATTCTGACCTTTCACTGTGCTTCTCAAGAAAAATGTCTAGAATTCAGTAAACAAAAAACATCGAGGAGACACTGCTGCTGGTTTCATTTTTACGACCTTGATGCGCGACCTCCTGTTAGATGCTCAGTCATACCTAATAGCACGAAAAAGTGAAGATAATGGACAGTGATCAATTTCAATGACATAATTCCTATTAAGAATACAAAATTAAGAGCAAGGGCAAACATGGACCCCTGGACACCAGGTGTCTAGGAGGATTAAGCATTCCCTGTCGACCAGTCACTCCAGGTGTGAGTCCTATATATCTTGATCAGGTATATTCAATCAGTTGTTTCTGATTGAATATCAATGACATGAAGATACTTAATGTGTATACTAATTACAACATTGATCACACAGTGGTCACATGTCAACAGTCACTCTATACCACAGTGGGAGGAACATGGCTAGAGACTGCGATAATGGAAGCTGAGTTGATGACTTATGACTGGCAAACATGTCATAGGATACTGTGTGAAATTAAACAGAAAGTGACAATCCTCAATCCTTGGGGACATGAGACATCCTTTAGCAATTAAACTGGTGCTTTTGATAGATTGATGGTACATACATTGTACAGAAAAACATTTTCTCGGCAAAAGTTTACCCCATCCCCCCAATATCCCACAACATAAATACAGTTTAGGCTTAGCAACCCCCCCCCCCCCCCCCACCCCCTTACATAAAGTGATCCTTGGTCCCACGTGACTATCCCTCATTAAGCTGGACATTATTTTCTATAGAAAATGGCTGTATTGTACAAATTTCTGTCTTTAGTGTCAAGTAAGCATAATTTTCCATCGTTATTCGATCACACTTTGAGATCTCGATTCTCCTGGAAGGCGCTTCTCAAAGTTTACGTTCAACACCCAGAGTAAAATAAGCCGTCTGCCAAGCTGTGTTTACATAAATGTGACAAAATGAACACAAGTATACATTCGCACTTAAAACAAATCATATATTTGGAATTTTTGTAAAACTATAATTTCTACAAATACCAGTCACATGTAACCCGGCCCTTTCTGGAGCAACCCCTGTTAGTTGTGGTGTTCAAGTGGTACTTGCAGTGTGGAGTTAGTACTTACAGTGTGTAGTGGAGTTAGTATTTACAGTGTGGAGTGTAGTACTTACAGAGTGGAGTGTAGTACTTACAGTATTGGAGTGTAGTACTTACAGTATTGGAGTGTAGTACTTACAGTATTGGAGTGTAGTACATGTACTTACAGTATTGGGAGTGGGAGTGGTGGATGTCTCTTAATGACAGTGTGGAGTGTAGTAGTGTGGACTGTAGTACTTACAGTATTGGAGTGGTGGATGTCTCTTAATGACAGAGTGGAGTGTAGTACTTATAGTATTGGAGTGTAGTACTTACAGTACTGGAGTGTAATACTTACAGTATTGGAGTGTAGTACTTACAGTATTGGAGTGGGAGTGGTGGATGTCTCTTAATGACAGAGTGGAGTGTAGTACTTACAGTATTGGAGTGGTGGATGTCTCTTAATGACAGTGTGGAGTGTAGTACTTACAGTACTGGAGTGGTGGATGCCTCTTAATGACAATGTGGAGTGTAGTACTTACAGTATTGGAGTGGTGGATGTCTCTTAATGGCAGAGTGGAGTGTAGTACTTATAGTATTGGAGTGTAGTACTTACAGAACTGGAGTGTAGTACTTACAGTATTGGAGTGGTGGATGTCTCTTAATGACAATGTGGAGTGTAGTACTTACAGTATTGGAGTGGTGGATGTCTCTTAATGGCAGCCAATGAAGACCCAGCAGTTTGTCCCACAGCATACCTTTATTCCAAATCTCAATAATCAGACCAGTGTCCAAGCAGTTTGTTTCACTGAAAAACAGTAGTGCAAAATATTCATACTTATAACCAGTAGGGAAGAGGATGTTTTAACTACAATTTGGCAAAATGCAGTCATCATATAATTCAATGACCCAACAGTTCTACAGAAGGAAAGTTGACACAGTTACCTTAATTTAATTCGAATTAAACGTAAGTTAAATTAAAACTGAACTGCGTTCACACAGAGAATTTAATGTGAATTAGTTTACTTCAAATTAAAATTTACGTCACGATTTAATGCAATTCAAATTTACTTCATACTAGCTCCATGTGAACTCAAAGCGAATCTAATGCGCATTAAATGTAGACGCATGCGTAATGGCAAATTTGAGTCACGTGCATCATACCCATGGTCAGCTATAGATAATAATGTTATTTTTGAGCGAAAAAAATAATCAAAATGATAGTAATTACAAAAAACATGTACAAACAGCATGTCATTAGATAATGTCAGATGTAGATCTGTGCTCTGCATTATAAGCATACTGAGTAATACATATGGAAAGAATTGTTTATTAATTAGATACGATAAAAATGTTTTAAAATGGTGTTTTAGATAATGATTTTTTTTATATTTCAACAAATATGCTGCTCAATGTTAAAATGCCATACCATATGACGTCCTAGTAGACTGGTAATATACGTATTTGTAATTAAAAATTATATATGTCACAACTTTATTCAGCGGAATGGTGAAAGAGACGTTCCATTAAGGTTTTAACTGGGCTCATCATGAAGAAGCAATATTTTGTCTTGATTGAATCTGGTTGTCAGAGGAAATCAGTGATCGCGAAATGTTGAAATGTTTTACAGGACATTCGGTCTGGTAAACACAGGAACATTACCGGACCGAATCACATTTCACCAGACTGAAAAAAAGTAGTATTTTTATATTAAAACATGAAAGACTTTGAGCCTCCTGGTCATTGGATTTTCGTTTTAAAGGTTTACCGGGGACTGCATTACTGTTCCATTTTAATTGGAACATGTTGCCGTTTTCGTATGGTTTTTTTAATAAATGGAACTGGAAGTCAAAACATAGTTTCCGAAACCGTTGCCGGAAAGTCACTGGACATTCGGACCGGAAATATAACAAAGTTTACCGGACCGAGAGTCAAATTACCGGACATGTCCGTCGGTAAGACGACATTTCGCTTCAACTGGGAAATAACAAGTGATTTCTTGGGAACACATAAAATCAAAGATGACAAAATTCCTTGTGTGTAGATCTGCAGTTACATGTACATTGTAAACATGTAGTACACTATATATTTAGTGTTGTGAACAATGACTTTTGTCTATATATCTACATAATATTCATTAAAATATCTATAAAATAATTTTCAATGATATAGTCTATTTTTTTTTTTCATTTCGTGCACCCTTTAATCTAATGCATAATGAATTTAATGTGCATTAGTTTACTTCGCATTAAGTATTACCGCCGTGTGAACGCTATTTAATTCGAATTAATTTAATATGCATTATTTTACTTTGCATCAAATTTAATGCTTAGTATTTAATGCGCATCCACGTGAACGAGGCAAAACTACAAACCACAAATCAGTCCACAATTAAAAACTCTCATCTAGGAAACTACAATTATGACAGAAAGGCAATCACTGAAAGGGACAACACATATTATATACCCCGGCCATTTTACCGGCATACAAATAGTTCATTTATTTAAAACCAATTTGCTGAAAGGATAAGCCTCCGTGAGGTATACAGTTTACTATTACCAAGTTGAGTTATAAGTACCGGTATAGGAATAATCTCATACAATCAAGCACAACTAAAAGAGGACTATTGATTAAAATGCTGTGGAAACATTAATGGTTGTTCATACATCTTGTCCTCTTAGTCCCATACTGAAATCACAGTACAGAGTATCAAATAAATGCAAACTATATTAAATGACTTGTCCTAGTATTCAGAAACTTCCTTCAAATACATGCATTTCATACTAAACTCCGACAAATTTATCCCATTTTCAGTTATTTCGAAGTAACTAATCAACACATTATCACATGATGTTACAATTTTGATATACACATTATGACATGATGTTAAATTACTAATACACACTTATTATATGATGTTACATTATACTAATACACACATTAAAGGGACTGGTTCAGGTTTTTTGAAAGAAATATTTTTCATTTTTGATGTTAGAAATTAAAAATATAACTTTATAAAAATATAAAATTTGGACCGTCTGAATGCAAGGTTAATAGCAATATTTTAGCTTTGATTCTGTGTTATGTAAACCAAAGACTCAAGTCTTTTTATGTAAACAAACAAACCAGTGAAACATTAACTTTGTAATTTAAAGCATCTTCATTTTGTACAATAACAAATTTTAACTTTTAAATGACACATTTACCTAAAGTAATATACTTGAGATGTGATAAATGCAATAAACATGGATCAATATCCATTTATTTTGAAAACTTCGTAAACAATAACACACCTCAATCTTTGTTTTCAAAACAAATAATAAACTCTCTATAATGAGTTTCTCTCATGATGAATAACCTTAATATTTGTGAAACCTTCTAAACATATTTAGACTGTAGATTCTGAACATTTAAAATAAAAATTAGAGGCCCATAGGCCACATCGCTCACCTGAGTCACCTTGGCCCATATCTGAAGACTTTCCATATATATTTGCATGTAAAACCTTAGTCCATATTGTGGCCCCAACCTACCCCTGGAGGCCATGATTTTAACAAACTTGAATCTGCACATGTCAGAAAGCTTTTATGTAAATTTTATGTCAACTTCATTGGCCCAATGGTTCTTGAGAACAAGATTTTCCCTATATATTTCTTTGTAAAACTTTGATCCCCTATTGTGGCCCCAACCCACCCCCGGGGGCCAGGATTTGAAAAACTTGAATCTGCACCATATCAGGAAGCTTTCAGGTAAATCTCAGCTCTTCTGGCTCAGTGATTCTTGAGAAGATTTTTAAATGACCCTACCCTAATATTTTGCATTTTTGTGATTATCTCCCCTTTGAAGGGGACATGGCCCTTCATTTGAACAAACGTGAAAGCCCCTTCACCCAAGAATGCTTTGTGCCACTAGTTTGGTTGAAATTGACACAGTGGTTCTGGAGAAGAAGATGAAAATGTGAAAAGTTTACAACGACGACGACAAACAATGGACAAATTTTGATCAGTAAAGCTCACTTTAGCCTTCGGCTCAGGTGAGCTAAAAATCAAATTTGGGGGAAAATCATGAATCATGCAGTCTCTTTAAGGTGGTTCATTACACCAAAATTAAAACATCTCTTATGATGCAATTAATTTCACCATCAAGAGAGTGATACAAGCTCTCAGTTATTTATTTGAATTTTCTCCCGAAATGATGAAAAGGGTCTTTTGTTTGTAAACAAGATAGTCTAGAGTCCAAATTTTGTTGTGATTTGATGCATGGTATGAATATCTAATCAAACGTATCTAAATGGCTCAGATAGACGTTCCAATTTTAAAAAATATTTAAGAAAATTGTAAAAGTTATTTAATTGTTAGTATATTTCGAAGAAATATATTTTAAAAACAAATTGTGAAATGACCAAATTTCAGATATACCAGGGTATATTAATTTTCAAAGAAAAAGAATTTAAAATTCTACAAAATTAGAATGTGTATCCGAGCCTTTTAGGCTGTTTTATTAGATATTCATATCATGCACCAAATCACAGCAAAATTTGGACTCAAGAATCTCTTATTTGCAAACAAAACACCTTTTTTATTATTCCAGAAAAAAATCACAAAAAATTAGTTTAAAATAATTGAGAGAGTGTATTGCTTTTTTGATGATGAAATCATGCTTCATACAAGGTGCTTAAACAAGCCATCAAACAAAATTTGGTGTGATGATCGAGCCACCTTAAATCTTGATGTTACAGCTGATTGAAATATGATGGTACAGTACTAATTATTTTTAAGTGCCAGCTACTAGAGTTCAATACCATCACATATTCTCAAAAATGCAATTAATTTAAAAGTAGTCCCCATTACTAATACAGCTATTGAAAATAACAATATTGTCGGGATTCTACTTTCATTTCTAAGATATCTCATTCGAAATTTATTTTGTGGCAATGGCTTATGCAAAATCACTTCCACTAATTCTGAAAAACAAGATTTTTATTTTTACACTATCAACTTTAAAGCCGACTCAGTCTTGACAGAATGAGGCTCCCATATATAAATATATATTGATTTCTGTTCCTTCTCTTTGGTAAATTAAATGGAAAATAACTCAATTTGTTCATTGGTCAATCTCACTGTGAAATCACACAAAAAGTTTATGTCAATTCTATCATTTATGTGGCAATAAGGCAGTCATTACAGAAAGAAAACCACGTCTTCTACACAATGCCAAACTGATAACAAATGAAGCAGTTTGCCTGGCACATTCATTGCCTTCATCAAGAAAACATCAAAATGTTGCAGGGTTTTTATTTCTTTTTTCTGAAGGTTGTAGAATGAAAGTAATTAATGTGCAATCCTTCAATTTTTTTCCAGAACTGTATTTCCATGCCAATTAACCATAGCAATTTCTAGTTTCTTCACTATTGGTTGTAATGTATAGGCAAAGGATTTTGGATTGATAAACTAGAAACTGGGAGCATGTGATTGATCTCTTTCAGAAGAAAAAATGTCTCTGTCACCGTTGTAGCATCATTAACTTTTCACATTCCATGACCGCCTTCTGATCATTTGGAAGAGACTATTGGCTCTGTGAGCTGTATATAGTCCATATCACTGCATGGTCTCAATCCCCCGAGGGAAGGGGGCATATGTGATTCCATAAAATAGGTATAATGACTTATAAACACTTTCTTTGCCAAACATCATCCAGGCAATAGAAGCATGACCAGCACTATCATGAACCTTCACCATCAAATGGCCCCAGGCACCTAGCATAATTGGTCTAAATTTTGTGCCACTTTTCACCCAAAGGTTGTAACTTTCATAAATGAATAAGAATTTTTTTTAAAAGGAACAATATGAGCTGTATTTAAAACTTTTGCATGAACTAATCAAATTAGAATATGAACTAAGTATATCTATATTGGAAAATTGACAGTCTATAAATAGATCAAACAAATCTGATCCACCCTGTCAAAACTGCACATCTTACAGAAAATTTAGCTGTCCACTCTTTGAATTTTAAAAACAATTTGTTATATCAATTATAACTAGCTCTACTTCACTTCGGAGTGAATACTAAATAAAGGAAATTGGTCAGACACAGTTGTCAAGAGCAACCCCCTAATTCTGTGATATAACCTCACTGTAATGAAAACCAATCATCATGCATAACACATATCTGTCAATAATGCAGGTTGTTTTTTCCTGTGAGTGTGAAATCTGCAGTGAACAGTTCATTTTCAGTTCAATCAATGAACATGCACCTTGGCTTCTCATCGTACTGTCCAGTTCTACGGACACTTTCACTGCATGTGTGACTCTATTTTAACAGAGTATAAATCCCAGTTCTACGACTTTATTATATCATTCCTATTTAATTAAGACAGTTTTATTTCTACGAACCTACCCATATCACTCATATTCCATGCATAGTTTTAATTTTACGTTACCAAATACGTTATCTTTAATTTAATTTACAATCCCTTTTCTACAACCCAATACCCATAACTCCTATTTCATGCATATAGTTTCATTTTTTAATTACAGAATACGATATTTTTATAATCCCTTTTCTATGAAACTACCCATCATTCCTATTTCAGACATAGTTTTATTTCTGTAAACCTAATCCCATCATTCATATTTCAGACATAGTTTTATTTCTACAATACATTACAGAATATATTTTTATAATCCCTTTTTCTACGAACCTATACCCATCACTACTATTTCATGCAGTTTTAATTTTACAATACATTACAGAATACGGTATTTTTATAATTCCAGTTCCACGACCCATCACTAATCCATATGGTACGGGTGAAACCTTTACAAAACAGTGTATATGTTTAAACAAACAGCAATAAATGAAACAGCTAGTTTTGTTAATTTAAACCTAACACCTACAATGGGTATCTTTTATTTACTGTCTTTAGCAGTCTTTGCATATATTAAGTTGGTTAGATATTTGTTTTAAGTCCCATTGAGAATTGTTCACTCATGCTGAGACATCACCAGCTGTAGGTGAAGTACCACAAATTTACACCTATGCTTTAATATAGTGCTCATGGCTCATAGCAGTGAGGGTTCTTTAAAGTGTCCACGCCTGCCGTGACACATGACCTCCATTCTAAGGTCATATCTGAAAGACCCATGATTCTCACTTCTAAATGCCGAGCGTTTAGCGAAAGAGCAATCACTCCGTGGTCGAGTGGTCCCTTAGAGCATCGCGCTCAAAATCACACGGCCTCTCACCTCTGTCGGCGCGGGTTCGAATCCCACTCACGCTGGTAAGTGAGAAAGTTTCCCAGTTTACTTTCGGAAGGTCGGTGGTCTCTTCCCAGGAACATAGTTTCTGGGTTCTCTCTTCCACCAATAAAAACTGGGCGCCACCAGATAACTGAAAAATTGTTGAGTGTGGCAGAAAACATCAATCAATCAATCAATCACTATGTTTAGGTCTAAGATCTGATACAGCAAAGGCACGAGCAGGACTCAAACTCCATCATAACCTCCTGATTATGAAGCAAACACTCTACCACTTCGCTACCATGACCTGCATGTTAAGTTGTGGTTTGTTACTTGTTTTTGTTTTACTTTGTGGATAAAGAGTATTTGAGTTATGTTAATTAATGAAGATTGATTCATTCAGCTCAATAATCATCAACGACTATAGACATTTTCCCCCAATAACCATAATAAAAGACATTCAAGGTAAAACAAATGAAATTGATAAATGTTAGTAATTTAGAGTAACCTTCATGTGTTCACATCTACCCATCCTCTTATCATGCACAGGTTTAGAGGATTTATACGAAATGTTGTCGTATACGTGTGTAATTCTTTCACCCTTAATGGTACGTATTTCTACATATCCCCATGTCTGGTTATACGGTGCATCAATTATCAGGTTACATAGACAAACCAATGACAATTCACCAGCACTTCCTATCAATTATTCAATTATCATAACACCTTGTGCAAGCAACCTCTGTCCACAAAATAATGTGGATTGCATCTTGCCTTGATATTTTTCCTCTCTCCATACAAATAAAGTCTTCAGAAGAAGCAAGTATTCATTATTCAGTTGTAGACTGTTAATTTGTTCAGATGAAAGAGAATCTAGGATTATATAAAGTCAATCTGCATGCAGAGAGCTAAAACTAACAGAACTTGGACAGCTTTTCCACCCAGTCAATAATACCAATCAGTTCAAAGAGGATTATCAAACTGCACCAACAAGATATATCATCATTCCTCAGGGTTATCAGTCCTCCACTCTATAGTAAGGTTTGAAAGACCTATCATATCCAATACACTCAACGTCCAAGAGTAGCTGAGGCGGCCAGGGACCTTAAAACCATGCAAGGAGAGGTCAGGTCTGATCTCAGTTTTAGGGATCAATTCACAGCTCTAGCTGACATTTTATCTCAATTTCAGAGCTCATGTTTTATCTCAGTCTCAATGCTCATGTTTTATCTCAGTCTCAAAGCTCATGTTTCATCTCAATTAGTCTCAAAGCTTACACAAAGCTCATGTTTGATCTTATAGTCTCTTGTGAAATCTGTCTCACTTTTTCACCATAATGCTTCCTTTTTTATGAAGCGAAAATTCAAAAGTGAGTTATGGCGAACAATTTAAGAAGGATTCTTTCTATCTGTTTACAAGGTTATTTTTCGTTCGCGGAAATGGCCGAGTAGTTACGATTGGCTAATCCTATTGTTCTCCATCTTTAGTACATGGCCAATCCAATTCCACTTCCAGAGAAAGTTCTTATTTCGCTTGCTCTTCTTATTTTTGTTCTATGATGGAGTTCGTCGTTTGATATTTTCTCTGGTCATCTTATTCTCAATATTATTATTATTATTCTTTTCTCAAGCATCTATTCTGGAAAGTGTCAATCTTCTTTTTGTCTCGTTCTGTTTTCCCATGTCTCGATCACTTCCATACATGAGAACCGACATGACCAAGCTGTTGAATAAGTTAACTTTTGTTTGGATGGATAATTTTGATGAGCTCCATATTTTATTTAGCCTTCTAAATTGAGATGTAGCTTTTCCCAGTCTGATGGTAATGTCCTCATCAGATCCTCCCTTTGATGTTAGCACACCTACTCCAAGGTAAGTAAAGACTCCTTTAGGTCTTGCCCATCGATCTTCACTGGTTCTCTTAAGTCAGAATTGATTCTCAATACCTTGGTTTTCTTTGCGTTTATCCTGAGGCCAACTCGACTTGCATTTTTATGTAGTCTTTGTGTCTTTTGTTGGATGTCTTGGGATTTTGAGGAGAGCTAGTAGTGAAAGATCATCTGCGAAATCTAGATCTTCAAGTG
>NC_079168.1:33669025-33671525 GCF_947568905.1 Ostrea edulis
GAATTACATAATTATACTGGTATATTATCGGCAACTTATAGAATTACATAATTAGACTGGTATATTATCGGCAACTTATAGAATTACATAATTATACTGGTATAGTATCGGTAACTTATAGAATTACATAATTATACCGGTATAGTATCGGTAACTAAAGGAGCAGTTGAATACACAAATTATACTAAAAGAACACACATATTTTTCTACTAGAGTTCCATTGCAAGTTGACATTAAGTTGCTTTTAAAAAAGTATTTAGTACATCACCAAAACACGACACCCACCCACCCAACCACCCGGTTTAAGCCAGCGGCACGAGTCTCTGTTTGAAGATTGAAAAGTAAAGCAAACTGACAAATTATTTGTGTTATGTAAACAGATGTTTGACTTGAATTTCAAACACCTTTATCCATTTGATAATTGTTTGAATCAACAGCATATAATGTAAACGATCTATAAGTAAAAATCAAAGACTAATCATAGGTAGGGGTTCGTAGACAATTTTACATAACTTGTGGCAGGACATTTGTATTTGAGAGACAAAACAGCAGAGGAACTGATAAAGCGGATGCATTACCACGCATACTCGGAAACACTAGAGTCGGGCTCCATATTTATTCAGTCTTTATTGCCTATTTGCATTTGGAAGGTTAGTTTTACACATACTCTGAGGGACCCTTCTCCTTACACCAGATTCACGTGACATAGCCCGAGTAGAATTCCAAGAAACGGTTTAATTCCATGCTCGTTAATCAGCAACGTTGTTTTTAATGTGTTTTGTCAGTAACATTAAGATTTTTGACATCTATGTGTTTAATTTGTTTACGTATGTCAAAAATGTCTAGTTGAATTTTATGATCGTGATATTTATAAGCAGGAAAAGTACAAATAGCTATATTTTACAGAATAGAAAATAAATACTAAATTGAATTATCAAAGACAATTGCTATAAAAAAGTCAAATTATACATGGAAGTTTATAAAACAAAGGCTTTGCAAAGCGCGTCATCCACTCGCAACATGCCATATCAGTACAATCGTTAAAGGAATGTTCATTTCATTGACCTTGAACTAATCCTTGGATCATCAAATTTACAATTTTGTTAAAGAACTACCTGTTCTTTCTAAATATCTATTAGTTTTAATTTAGTATCAACAGCACTAAAGAAAATGTTATTTAAGTGTTTTACACATAAACACTATACATGTATACTGAGTTTGGCCCCGCTCTGGGAGTCAGAACCTCTACCCCGGGGATCATGAAATTTACAATTTTGGTAGAAGATACCTTGCTCATCATTACTATATACTCGCTTTCTCTGCTAGATGCCCAGGTGTAAAGAAGATTTTGAATAAATACATACATTTTACAGTTTTTACCCCGAAATTCGGGTCCCTTGGGGTAAGGGGTCATGAAATTTACAATTTCCGCCCTCCTTCACCTACAGATACTACATATCAATTTTGGTCAAGATTGGCCCAATAGTTTCTGGAAAGACGTTGTTAATAGACGACGCACAACGCATGACGACGGACGCAGACCAATAGCAATAAGTCACCTGAATGACTCAGGTGACCTGAAAAATTAATTTTAGCATCATGACATTTCATAGATACAATTCCATTTCTATGCTCTGAAGAAATGTGAAAATTAAAATACTAGGAACTATACTGAGAACTTAGCTAATATATATCAACGTACTAGGAAACTTAATTATCTTAACTTGACTATCTATTTTACGTGTTCCTTATCCGACTATTACAGACGTACAGATATGTAAGTTGTAACACTATAGCTGCAGTGGATTTACAACAACTTATAGCAGATCCAATGGTCAACTTCAGGAGGTAGAGTTGGTCTACCATTGATTAAATGAACTTTACCTGTGGAATTCCCTTAGTTGTTTGATAAACTATTGAGAAGGAGATGTACCTGTTGATTAATTGTCTTCTGTTTCAAATAAGTAATTTTTATCTTAGCTTGAATTTCAGTAAAATTATAAAACCATAATAACTTTTCTGTATAGAACTACACTTCATTTTTAAGATATTGAACAAAAATTAGAAAATAATTCATTGGGATAAGATGAAAAATAAACAAGTTTGAATGTGTAAGGAACATATGTTCCTGTAATAAACCTCTGGTCTGCCTTGAACTGTTTTCAATCTTTTTTTTTAAATGTTCAGGATGGTATGTGCTAATTTCTCTGAACTTTAGTACTACTTGCCATTTACAGAGAACACGGGCACTTTGGGCATGGATCATCGACTTGATCATTCTACCCACCCATCCCACCATATTTTTTTTTCTAATCTCCAAATAGACTTATTTTTTCTACTTATGATCAAAAATATGTATTACAGATCATCCAAAACTGTTATTTTTCGTCTCTGTCATGTATTATTAAAAACCGCGTTATCAGTGATTATAAGAAGAGAAGGCTCTCTAACACCCAAGGTGATTCCACATGTAAAGTTCAGTTCATCAACAGTAGACCAA